>NW_019739219.1:365726-384135 GCF_002891405.2 Cryptotermes secundus | reverse complement strand
GAACCCTTGCTGTCATAATCATTGTAGCATCCTCTCTAATGAGAGGATCAGTTTGTCCAAGTCCAAGTCACATTGCGACTGACGTCCAGTCAGTCAGTAAGTTTTGGTTTCGAACCCCATCTGGGGCTCATGACCAAATATTTATTACTGTTGAACTTTACGGTTTTGTTTTGTGGGGCGTCCTCTCTGACGAGACGACGGGTCTGTCTTTTTTACATGCTGCTGGCCCTTGCCAGCGCAGTCTTTCTCGGGTCCGAGTCCCTTGGGACTCGCGACCGTATTTTACTGTCTCAGATTTGAGACTTCCATTTTCCTCGCCTCCTACGAGTCGCAGGGTGACGTTGGAGGTATTCGACCCTGCCTCCACACGGGTGGGACAAACACCGTTTGTCTGTTATGAATAGGCTTATAAGATTTCGGCACTGACCGCTTAGAAAACACGTCGTCCCAATATTGTTGTATCCTCTCGTTGCCATGGAGTTGTTGCCTTCATGTCGGCGTAGCCGCCACCTAACAACAGCTGCTGTATAATTGCTTGTTTCACGATCGTTGCCTAGCAATGTCTCTAAATGCCATTTATATTAAAGTACTGCGTATAGCCTATGAAGCCATAATGTCATTTCGAGAGAAATGATAAGTATCTGTTATACACAGAGAATGATTATAGGTTGGTTTCTGCATATTCATAAAGGCATTGTTTTCTTGTGAGGTGAAAGCAGAGAGAATCATCGCAAATCATTGGTCAGAAATTGTTCACTCACACGGAGAATTACGTACAACCACCGATTCACATTTGAGCACATAGAATCCATGACAATTCCATTATGTCAGCGGAAATGCTATGACTACTTCAGATGTATATGATAAGGTAATTAGCTGCACGGTCTGAAGAATGAAGTGTCTTCGCTCGCTCGAACGCTAGGATCATGGGTTCCAATCCCACTCAAGGCATGGATGTCTGTATTGCGTGAGTTTATTCTGTGTTTGTGTTGTACTGTGTGTAGGTAGCGGCCTTGCAACGGGCTGATCCCCCGTCCAAGGAGTCCTACCGACTGTATCACTCATCACTCACCCATAGAGCTGAGTCATTCTTGAGGAGCCGCCAGTTGTGCAGCTACTCAAGAACTTCCCAGCGTTTTATGGAACCCGAAGGTTTATTACCGTGCTCACAAGAGCCCTCCACTGGTCCCTATCCTGAGCCAGATGGATCTAGTCCATACCATCCCATTCATATCTTTAATAAAATCCATTTTAATATTGTCCACCCACCTACGTCTTGGTCTTTCTAGTGATCTCTTTCCTTCTGACTTTTCCACCAATATCCTATATGCATTCCCCTGCTCCCGATTCCGTGCTACATTCTCTGCCTATCTCATCCTCTTGACTTGNTAGGGCCCGGATTTGGATGACCTGATAATATTGAAAAAATGACCGAAAAAATCCACAAAAATGACCTAAAGGAGAAAAGAAAGAACACTTCGCTTCCATGTTGTTCACATTTCAGAAAACATATGAAGAAAAAGTCCCTAAAATGGCCAAAAATGACAAGAAATACCCTTAAAAGTCCAAAAATTTACCAAAAAATTACCCCCCAAATGAAAAAATAACCTTAAACCTAAAAATGTCAAAAAATGACAACAAATTACCTCTAAAATTTACATTTCTGTAACCAGCAGCTCATATCCGAGATTTATATATACTATATAAGAGCATCGCATAGGATACAAGAAAAAAAATGGCATGTCATCAGAGTCTGGGCCCTGGTCATAACCATCCTAACATCTTCACTTTCACACTACCCTTATCAGAAGTACGTGAGGCCGAAGCCTGGGAACCTGCTAACAAAATGAAGTTCCTTTCTCCTCTCTCTCCCACGACTTTCCCCTCTTTACCTACTCTCTCACGTTTCTTTCTTACCTGTTTCTCTCTCTCCCACGACTTTCCCTCTTTACGTACTCTCTCACTTTTCTTTCTTACCTGTCACACGTATGTGTGACTGTAGACGGGGTTTGAATTGATGAACGGATTTATTGACCACTTACATTTCGTAATTAGAAATACCTGTAACATTGTTGCTATTTGCACACTTGACAGTTAACTGAAGCACACAGTCTAGTGTCCTGAGTCTGTTACTAGACGTTTTCTGGTAACGGCTCCAACATTGGCTATTACTCTGCCTCTGGCTCAAGTCCTGTCTTCACAAACCCCCGTATAGAACCAACAACTGCCTAAGTCAAAGACAAATTCAGAGTTACTTTATGACTGGAGGTTTATCATCAATCAGTTCTTGGCGTTAGCCCCATGAGAATCACGACCATAGACTTTTTTTTCCAACTGAACCCTTGCTGTCATAGTCCTTATGTGACGAGAAGGTGGATTTGTCTCTTATTGGATATGCTTCGTCTTTCGTGAAGTGTACGTATCTTCTGTTGTTGCATGCGTGTAGGTTGCGGGCGTTACCAAGCAACGGCCGCTGATTATATATTATTAAAATATTAAAGAATATCATCAAAGTAACATGTAGGAATGTTGTTTTTCTCTATCATTATTATACTTGTGGTATAGCATGCATGATGGTGGTTCCTATTAGTCGTTGTATTGGGGTGTTGACCTGTGCATTCATTTAAAGTCATAATCAATTCTTATATTTAGTAATCTTCGTAAAGTGATCGCGTCATGGTAATTCTATCAGTACTTTCATTTTAATTTAGCTTTCAAACCTACAGATCGTGGTTGCTTGGTTTCTGATGTGGGCCTTCGACAGTTAAGTCATTTGTACTTTTAATACTTTGGCGTATTTGTAACTCACTTTCAATTCGCACTCCACTTGGACTAATTACGTTATCCTATTTTCCATTGTACACCACTTGGACCACTTGGGTCTAGTGATTTCAAGTTGTTCCCACGCTTGTCCGCCAGAGGTCTCCGCAGTCATGCAACTGCAGCGGCATCTAGAAACAGATTAGTGAACTTTTTGGGCGACAGACATCGTGTCTTCATTTTGCCTTCAACTCTCACAGCCATAGATCGTTGTGCATGCCGAGAGCTTCTACACAATTTCTGGGGGCATCAGGAATTATTTACTTGGACAAAGACTGGCTAGAAACTAGCGTCTCCTTTACAGCCAATACACAGGAATATCCCCGCACAGAGGGTTACCCCAGTTACATTTACTACAACCCAAATTAAATAGCGGTCACATTAAAGTCTAAACAAGACACATTAATATAATTGAATATAAATAAATATGTACAACTTTAATTTCAGGTTTATTTAATTTTAAGCAGCAATCATTGACCCAAAAACTATGTGTCAAATTTTAATAACAATACAACATTTTAATGATAATATTTGTATAATTAGACCATAGAAAATCATACGTAATATTCATTTTATAAGACATATAATATATATTGTTTGCACTTGGGACCGAGTTTGTATCATTTATCGTGTAGAGTGCAACAGGATGCTTAAATATAATATTCATTTTATTCTTAACTATCCAAATATATATATACTCGTAATAAAATAGGTTCATATATTATTTTGATCAAAAATTTGTATTAGGGATTGTGAATTATTAAACATATTAATATGAATATGGTTTCATATTAATGAGTTAACATATTAAAAACTTAACATTGTTGTTTCATGTATGTCTGAAGATGATCTAAAGAAATGTCGAAACAAGTAGCATTAACATCTGTTCCAATAAACGAGCTGTTGATACTGTTGTATTGACTTTCCCATTTTATATTTTTCTTGAATGACACACAACAGGATGCATGCTATGAAAATCTTATCCCATCACTCTACTCTGAATAATCCATTCCGTTCATTAAGTGCGAGTAAAAATCAAAGAAACAGTCTAGTCGGAGATTTGCCAACTGCGGTTGGCGTTTCTTGCAGGTGCCTCTTCGTACAATTTCTCCATCTAGCGGCCAGTTATAGCAAATTCCAGTCCGTTGTATTGAACCTCGACAGCTCACTCGGCAAAATGAGTAAGTGAACGTGCTACATTCGGCTGAGTAATTATTTCCATTTCAGTAGACATTTCATTCTCTGCAAATATGAACCAGGTGAACACATGTTTTATCGCAGAAACTATTGACGGGAAATTCCTGATCGAGAGGTTAACCTTTCTGCTTCGTATTGGGCGTCATCGCAGGTGTAGATCTCAGCCCGAAGAGCCGTTATCTTCACTGAACTTATTATTCCTCAGTTTCTCAGATAATTCTGATGAAATTGTTTTCTCTTCATTCACCCTTAACTTATCAATTGAACTGAGAACTCTTCTAAATTACTGACAAGACTAACCGCGCAGTTAAATATATCCTTACATGGTAGATCAGTAGCAGGGATACGTTCTTCGGTCTGAGAAATATATGTACAGCCTCATCTTGCCCAGCAATTTTACTTTTTTCCTTTTTTTCTCTCTTTTTCGTACGCAGTTCAGAAATATCGTGAGAATATCCGAACTTCCTGTGGAAATCTGTGAATCGTGACACTGAGCTTGATATGAATGTAAAGACGTCACGTCAAAAAGATGGTTACCTTGCAGAAATTCCGTTTGCGAAATCCCTGCGTCTAATCTCCATAGAAGGCATTAAAATGTGTATCTGACGAGAAATCTAACTTGTGTATATTTCCGGGTAATTACCTCGCATTTCAACATCCGGACAGTTTTTAGTATCGGTACTTCACATATCCCCTCTTCAGAATATTATGGTAACCTTGCTGGTATTTTTGTACTTCTTGGACATTAATTTTTGGTCTCTTTGTGCCCATGTGCGTAAATAAGAGAAGATGGGTTTCTGGTGTCATTATGTCTGTGAGTCTGTTCCCCTAAGGAAGTGACGTTTTAAGCTGATGGGATTCATTAACCCCTTAGAAGCAAGTGGTTAGTACGCTGTTACGTGTATTAGTCATTATAGACGGGGTTTGGATCGGTGAATAGATTTACTGACCACTTACGGGTCGTAACTACAAATAACTATAACACTTGTTGATTTCCACAATAAAGATCACTCCACACTAAGTCTTCTCGCTGTACTTTCACTAGTGTTTACTTGTAACCGCTCTCAACAATGGCTATTCCTCTGCAGTGTCTTCACTAGACGTTTCCTGGAAACGAATCTTCAGCGTCCGTTGCCCAAGTCAAAGTCAAAGTCATATTGCGACTGACGGTCAGTCAGTCTGTCTGTCTTGGTGTCGAGCCCCCAGATTTTTTTTTTATTCATATGAAAGTTACTGTCCTGTTCATATGGTGCGCCCTCTCTGACGAGAGGTCGGGTCTGTCATTTGTCAGTCATAGTCTGTGTTAGTAAGTCCATTGTCAGTATTTATATACATTTACAATCTAAACTTAATTCCTATTTCTATGTACAATATATACAAGGCCTCTGTCAATCCAGGCTCGGTACAGCGGATTGTGCCCTATTTCTAGTAGTATTTGCTACAACGGCAGTCTAGTTACTTGAACGGTCGTATGCCTGATCGCCGCCAAGTTTAAGCCTCTTATACTTTCTGTGGCGGGCTTCGCCTTGTCCGATGTTGCGAACATTCTCATTTTCATGATTTTCTATTACTTCTGGTTGTTTCCTGCATAATTTTGTTATATAGTCATATACGTACGGGATTTTAAATGCCATGTGCAAGTCGCGGACCTTCCGTTGCCCACTCGACAATTGACGAGATAACTTCTCGGCACGGACCACGCAGAAAATACAGCCTCTATTGTTGACGAGGCGTGTTTACCGCGCCTTTGCATAGCAATGGAAATTACTCGATTGTTGCTTGCGTATTCGTTGCCGCGGGAATGTGTTTATCGAGTCGTTGCTCAGAAATGAACGTCTATTCTGCCTTCACTATTCTGGCTTTCGGGCGTCATGTCACAATACGTACCACCATATTAAATCTCTTCATTCTGTCCACAGAGCATATCACTGTGTTTCACACGATTTTCAGGAAAAAAAAAAAAAAAAAGATTTTACTCTAAACACCATTAACCGGTTGGTCTCTGCAGCGGAGACGTAATGTGTCTCCTGTGAGGTACAAACCGAATGTTTATATAAGATTTGCGAATGAATCAATTTTTAAAGGGTTAAATCGAGTTGAGATAATACTTACGTTTTCTTTGCTGGTCTTGATGGTAACATTTGTCACTCCAATGAACGTTTTCTAACGCTCGAGATGTTCGCAAAAGCAGGTGGGAGGTCTTCATGTAAATGTCCCTGAATGGTTTTCAAATTTTAGCCCATGTTTAAATGTGTCAACAAATGTTACTACCGCATTAGCTCAAATGTAAGGCATTTTTTTAAAATAAAGTAGGCTTTTGCGAACTCCACGATGTCTAACGTTTGAATGCCTGAACCAATATTTATGAAATTTGGTATATATATCATGGCACCCATCTCAGCGGCGTATTTCATAAATCAATTCCATCAGTCTGTGTCTGTATGTGTATCCCTTATCGTTGCTACGCAACGGCTCGGAAAATGCAGTACTGCAAGAATAGAAGAACTGTTGGATGCGATTTTTTCTGTGCGGTCCATATCGTATTAAGGCGATTACTTCTCCAAAGAATTCATTGTTTTTTTAATACGGTTTCTTGGTGAAAAAAAGGGGCTTCATTATCCTCAGGTCAGTAAGAGTAACTATGCAGGTTGTAGTTATGAGGAGCCATAATGATGATGATAATGGCATTTGTGAAAATGCCTAGAATTACAATATATCCACGGCATTAATTTTTTAATTTATTACGTCCTATTACTATAATTTTTACTGCTTTTTTTACAACCCTGAAAAACTAAATGACATATTTAGTACTGTCAAAAAGATTTTATTTCTGATTTTATCAATTGAAAAATAAGGGGTCGCCTTGGATTTGGGCTTATAGGTATGTAGGGCTGATCCCAGTGGCCGCGCGGTCTATGGCATGAACTGCCTTTGCACTCTTAAATATTGGGATCATGCGTTCGAATCCCACTTGAGGCATGGATGTCTATGTGCGTCTATTCTGTCTTTGTGCTGTCATGTGTGTAGGTAGCAGCTTTGCGAAGGGCTCATCCCCTGTCCAAGGGATTTACCGGCTGTATAAGCAATCAAGAAACCGAAAAAGCTGCCAAGGTCCAATAAAGGGATGTAGGGCTGCAGATACATAGATGGAGATATATAGTTATGTAGGATTTGAAGTTCTCACAGGGAAATAACGCCGTATAGTCTCCTTATACTGGCTACCTGCTTCATGTTGATTTCTTACTTGGCTTATTCTCCAGACCTAAAGATGGAGGCGACGTGTTACTCCGAAACGTCGGTTGACTTTCTATGAACAACATATCTCAGAAGATAGAACTCTTCAAATGTTAGTAAAGCTCCAAAATATTAAATTTAATGAAAATTTATTTAGCACCTTTCTGGCTGTTTCATTAGTACTAACATACAGACGGAAATACTCTTGCGTGCATGGCTGAGCTACTACAAGCGTTCTTTAAGCGTTCCATTGTGAGCGCGCCAGGAGGTGGATTAACACTGCAATTCGAAACAACGATTCCTCGTCTGGCACAAGGTGCTGCGGTTTTTGTGTCTTATTTTATGACATTTGGTTGGAGAAAACTGCATAATGAGGAGCTTCATAACTTGTACCCTTCTCCAAGTATAATTAGAATGAAAGTAAAGGAGGATGAGATAGGACATGTAGCACGAATGGGGAAGAAGAGGAATGCATGTTGTATATTGGTGGGAAAATCAGAAAGAAAGAGACGACTGCGAAACCAAGGCGTAAGTGTGTTGACAATATTAAAATTGATTTTACAGAGATAGATGGGATGGTATGGATTGGATTGATCTGGCTCAGGATAAGGACCAGTGGAGGGCTGTTTTGAACACGGTAATGAACCTTCAGGTTCCCTAAAATGCTGGGAAATTCTTGAGTAACTGCAGAATTGGCTTCTCCTCAAGAAGGGCTCAGTTCCATGAGTAAGTAAGTAATTTTATGACAGAGCAGCTTTGCCTTGCAAAGGGAAATCAAACATCACTTATGACTCGTAAGAAGAACCCATTTAGATGAATCAGTGACGTAAATACCAACAGTTGCGTAATGCAGCACGTCATTACTTCGAGCCGTGGCGTGTAACACAAGGATTGTTTGGTGTGAAGCAGGTTGCAGTTGTGAGAGAGTAATTCATAATGACGTCATGGGCTGGATCGTTGTCAAGTAATGTTTAGCATACCTGACCATGTGCTCCTGACCTTCAGCACACGTGCTGTGGTCCGACTTAAGTTTTAGCTTTTGGTCGTGCCATAGCGCAGGCGGTTAGTCGCCGGCTTCGCGGCGGCCTGGTTCGTACCCGGGTCAGGTCATGTGGGATTTGTGGTGTACAAAGTGGCACTGGGGCAGGTTGTCTCTTCTGCCAATTCGCATTCCACCTATTGCTCCACGATCATCATCATCTGTCATCTGGAGCTGGTACAATGGGGCAAACAGTGTCGGGATACCTAGTGGACTTTCTCACCTCATTAGAAAAACAGATATGAACAGATTGTTAGCTTGCAAGCTTTCTACGGGCCGCGTTATCACGTGGCAATATCGAATTCTGCGGCTAAGACCAGGGTGATTCGGTTAAATAGAGAGGTCACAGGCCGATCAAAGTGGCCGCGCCGTTTGAGGCTCAAACACTGGGATCGTGGGTTCGAATCCCACTCGAGGTATGAATTCTGTGTTTTTGTGTTGTTCTGTATGTAGGTAGCTTCCTTGCGACGGGCTGATCCCTCGTCCAAGGATTTCCACCGGCTGTATACAAATCAAGAAACTGAAAAAGCGGCCAAGGTCCGACAAAGGGCGTCACAACCACAGACAGAGAGGGTACAGGCGTGTAAAAACATACAGTGGTCAGTGCGCATTTTATGCGCTCGTGTGGCCCCAGCCTTAATGTTCTGGAGAAAAAAATCAGCATTTAGAAACCGTCTGAAAGTGAAATCTTTGTCCAGCCGGGAATCGATCTCCTGTCGCTCAGCCGCTCGTTAGCGATTTGGCATTAAGAAAATTTAAATCTTCTACAAGGAGGATTTGAATTAATCTGATGATAATCTGCTTCATAATCCTCGGTATATACGCAGACCTATACACAAGCACGCACGCAAGCGCACACACGCGGATGCACGTATGCTTGCTCCTTATAAGCAGCAACCATGTCATATGCGGGATTTCCCAAGCCATAGTGTGATATGAATAAGGGGAAGTACATGGACAGAAAAATTTAATTCGATTGTGTGGCACCTGCAGTAGTATCGAAACAGATGTATCTCAGGAACCACTACTGCAATATTTTAATTAATGCTACAGGGAGTTAGTAATTTAGCTAGTTGGTTGTTTTAATTAATTCATTAGTTGGTTATCTGGTTATTTAATTAAAGGATTCGTTCTTTATTTGGTTCTTATAGATTATGCTTTTCGTCGTTATGATAATATTTAATTTCGTGGGTAGTTTGAATGTTTCGGAAGAACCTGTCGCCTCCACCTTCAGGGTACTGATAACGGAAGCAGCAGGTTCCTTTCAAATATTGGTAATTACGTTAGAGATGATATGCTGTCTGTCACAAGCGAAAATTTCAAAATATAAATTTTTAACTCCGTGTAAACATTTTTCAAGTCTCATTTACTAGAATACTTAATTATTTTGTTTGGTTAATTTGGTCCTTACTTACTTGGTTAACAGGCCGCACCATAGCTCAAGCGGATAGTCGCCGGCTTCCCACTGCGGCGGCCCGGGTTCGATCCCGGGTCTGGTCAAGTTGGATTTATGGTGGACAAGGTGGCCCTGGGGCAGGTTTTCTCCGAGTACTTCGGTTTCCCCTGCCAATCTTCATTCCACCAATTGCTCCACAATCACCCTCACCTGTCATTTGGGGCTGGTACAATAGGCCAGAAGTGGCCGCAGTACAAGGGACTTAGTCCCACCCCACTAGCAATTAAAAATACTTAGTTAATGTTTCATTGATTTGTTAGTTTAGTTCTCTTTGGTTGGTTAGTATATGATACTAAAACTGAATCTTAATATCTAAGCTTTATTTTTTTTCTCTTTTTCTCAACTGGTATGAAACAAATGCTTATTTATTTGTCAGTTTCTGGGTGTATAGACGTTCCTAATGTGTACAGAATTTCCTGGAAGTGGAAATGATAACAAACACTTATCCATGCCCAATTCAAGAACTTTTCCCGCCCAACAATAGTCTCTAACTCCTCTGATAGATGGGGGAAGCATTATAGATACCGCCAAGCCAGTGGAGGCCGAACTCGCTGGCTCGATCGGGACTGATGGCACGCACCAGTATCGGTAGGGTATAGAGACTGGTAGAAGATCATAGAGGGAAGCACAATAGATCAAACTGGTCGCGGTGCATGGGGAAACCCACCCTCTCCAATAACTAACTAACTAACTATCCATGCCCATATCATTTTACGTTTTAATTACTCATTTATTAGTTGTTTCGTAATTTGCTGAGAACAATGACATCACACGCCTCCACTTTGCCAAGGGGAATCCTTGTCTATAAGTAACTTTTAGTATTTGCCAGTCATTCTTCCGCACTGTGACTCCTATATTCCTCGCAATGCTGACAGAGATGCAGTTCCTGAAAATCATGATCAGCTCCAAGGGCTAAGTCCATTGGCCTGTTCCATTTTTATTAAAATATGCTTTGTTTAATCCATTACTTTATTAACATTTTTTATTTTTGCTTTCCCATAATATGTCATTTCTGTACGTCATGCGTTACTTTACCACTTAAAGTTTAAGGTAAATTTGTCTCTACTCAACTAATTAAGCACTACATCATGAAGGCGTATGGGGGAGTGGATGTAAAGACCCACATTATCTTGATCTCGGCACTAGTTGGAGGTAGGTGGTTAGCTTCACGCCCCCGGCCCCTTTACCCCCGAAGAAGGAGCCCCCGGTACCCATTATATATGAGGCTGGGTGGGCCTCACAGCCGTTCTGGACGACGTGGAGAAGACAAAATTTTGCTGCCACCGGGACTCAAACTCCGACCTCCGGGTCGTACAGCCCGTAGCCAGTCACACTACCGACTACGCTACCCCGACTCCTTACCGCTTAAACGTGTTTACGTTCTGGACAGAGAGTTACAAAGGAATGGTGAAAGTAAATATAGCGAAGGAGTTTTTTTTTTACTTCATCACTTTCTCGTCATGGTCCATAATTCGAAGCTCTTTTAGGGATATGATTTTTTTGCCACCTTCTGTAAATTACAAACCCATCGCATAAAGGTAAGATCGAAAATGGGGGGGGGGGGTTGACGCCAAATTGTTTAGGAGAATTCTTTGACTGAAGACAGAAGAAGAGACGGGGTTGGAGAAAAGTGTGTAATAATTATTATCTAACACCATGAAGCTGAGTCCTTCTTGAGAAGCCGCCAGTCGCTCAGCTACTCAAGAATTTCCCAACATTTTATGAAATCTTAAGGCTCATTACCGTGTTCAGAAGAGCCTCCAAATGGTCCCTGTCCTGAGCCAAATCAATCCATTCCATACTACCCCGTAATCTTTCTGCAAGATCAATCTTAATAGTGTCGTCCCACCTATGTCTAGTTCTTCTTAGTGTCCTCTCTCCTTCTGACTTACCCGCCAACACCCCATCTTCTCTCCATGCGTGCTACATGCCCTGCCTATATCATCCTTCTTGACTTGAACATCCTAATTTTATTTTATGAGGAGTACAAGTTATGCTGCTTCATATCACGGCACCTGAGCCCATCTGAACGGCGTACTTCATAAATCCTTCCCCTCAGTCTCTGTGTCTATGTGTGTACATAGACAACGGATCGGTAAACACGTTCCCGTGCCAAAGAACACACTCAACAATAGAAGGATTGTTGGACGCGTGTGTCTGTGACTGTGTGCATCCCTCTATTATAGTTGAGTGACAACTCGGTAAAGAATGATTGTTGGAGGAGTCGTTTTATATGCGGTCCGTTTCATGTCAAAAGAAAGTAGGCGATTAGTTCAGCCCAGAACTTTCTGTTTCAAAGACGCTTTTTGTAGTGGATACAAACACGTAAATGTTCCTTAGAAGTAGGCCCGGATCCAGCAGCTTGAACTTGCACTTCCGTCATGCTCTGGTGTTCAGCAGAACAATCACGAACCCGGATCTGAGCTCGCATCTCGCAACAAATGCCCTCCAGAATGTGCCATCGTTTAATACATGGAAAATATTTCCGAGACAACTAAATAACAATAATTATTTCTTACTGAAAACCGTCACAACGCAACAGTGAGCAATACGTGTAAGTAGCTCTAGGAGATGAAGAAAGCAGTCTTCTGGGATTTGGCACCGTGTATATATGGTGTTAACCGACGTTTCGGAGGAACGTATCGCCTCCATCATCAGGGTAGAAGAAAACATATAAGAAATCTGCAAGCGAAGAGACCGTGAGAACCGGCGAAACGTCGGTTAACACCACATATACACGGTGCCAAATCCCAGAAGACTGCTTTCTTCATAGTCACCGCCGTGAAACCCTCAAATCTTACACACCTCTAGGAGATGCTCGTGTTATGACGGTTTTCAGTAAGAAACAATATATGATACATAACAGGATGAATTCACTGAAAATTATAAATAACAACAAATTATTATTAAGATTACGATCTTCTATAATGTGATATCGTGTAGTTTGGTAGATGAGTATCAACATTTCGGAGGAACCCATGTACCAACACAATGATTCACATTCCAAAAGATAAATAGTCTTTATTTCGAATGCATAACTATGAAATAAATTTAAAAATACATAGACAAAATATGACACAGAAGTCCAACTAACATGTTTCAGGTGGCGGTCTAAAATACTAAAATATATAAATGTAAATTTCCTTAAATTTTTAAAGGTATAATTTGTCTTTATTGAAGTTCATCCGTAGATATATTTAGGAGGGATTATTTTAATACGTTCTCAGTAATTAGACTACATAGGGGGGATATATAGACAGACCCACAGGCACGCGTACAACAATTCATATATTTCTGCGTGTATTTGTTGCCGCTGGAACATGTTTACTGAGGCATTGCCTAGCGGTGAAATGAGGACACACGTTACCGAACCGTTGCCTAGCAACAATAGGAAGGATACACAGACTGATGGACGGGTGGATTTATAAATTACGTCTTTGAGATGGACGCAGGTTCCATGATATACATACCAAGTTTAATAAAGATTGGTTCAGGCATTCGAAAGTGAATGGGGGTGCGGATTTGCAGACACAGAAACAGCAAGGACATCTCATAACCCTACTTTTTTTTTCAAGATAAGGAAAGTACTCTAAAAAGTAGACTTAAGAGATTACCATTCTGTCTGTGTATGTCACTTAACTAAGCCCCGCAACTTACTACATACGAAATGTATGATGCCCCAGCTGATGAGTGCTGGGACTGGACGAAGCCAGTTGAGCTTCATTTTCTGGGATGTAACGCTGTGTAGTCCACTTAAAATCAACCGACGTTTCGGAGGAATATGTGACCACAACTTTCATGGAAGAATTAAGCAAGCAAGAAACCAAAGTGAAGGAAGTAGCTAGCCTTAAGATAGATGCGAAAAGCCGCGCCATAGTTCAAGCGGTTAGTCGCTGGCTTCCCACCTCGGCGGCCTGGGTTCGAGCCCGGGTCTGGTCAAGTGGGATTTGTGGTGGATAAAGTGGAGCTGGGGCTGGTTTTCTCCGAGTACTTCGGTTTCCCCTGCCAATCTTCTTTCTACCAAATTCTCCATCATCATAATCACCCGGGACAGGTACAATAGGCCAATCAGTGGCCGCCATACCGAGTGGACCGAGTTTGACTCCCCCCTCCCCACTATGCGAAGGATGGATGCGACATGTTCATCGAAAACGTCGGCTGATTTTCAACGGACTTCACGGCGTTATATCCCAGAGGACAGAAATCTTCGTAACCACCGCTGTGATAAACCTCAAATCTGAACGAAAATTGTTTCGATATTTGTAATACGTTTTGGGCGTTTATTTTACTGTACTGTCGGTATGATTACGGTGGCAATCAGTGGCGAAACTAAAAACTTACAACTACGAATACTTTTTTTTTCCCCTTGGCACTGCAGCCCCAGTGGGCCTAGGCCTACCTCCATGAACTTCTCCGTTCACTTCGGTTTTTCTAGATCTTACACATTCGGTAGGACGCCTTGGGCGCGTGATCAGCTCGTCGCAAGGCCTCTACCTGTACAGAAAGACAGAATAACGCACACACACAAACTAAACATTCATGCCCTGAGTGGGATTTGAACCCACGATCCCGACTTCCGAGCGAGCGAAGACAGTACATGCCTTAGACCGCTCGGCTACCGTGACCGGCAGTGTATAAGAATAATATATAAGAATTCAGTTCGTACCTCACAGGAAACAGATCCGAACCCACGATCCCGGTTTCCANCGAGCGAGCGAAGACAGTGCACGCCTTAGACCGCTCGGCTATCGTGACCGGCCTACGAATACTTTAGTTGGATTTTTTCTATTTCCGTCTTGCTGGTTATTTGCCTGGCTTACTCGTCGACTCTGAAAACTGAGGCAGTACACTCTTCCTAAACGTCGGTGAACTTATGTTCGCGCACTTCAGAAGATAATAGTCTCCATATGAACATGATACAACAAAAACTTCTACTATGGGCGTCATAAATCAGGAAAACCCTATTAATATATTCAGGAGGCGGAACGGAATAAGTTTCAACGTAAAACTTATGATATGGACGCGGAATTACATAAATCCATGGCCTTGAACTTTACAATTACACGAGATGATTATCTTTCTTGAAGTAATTAGAAGAAACGAATGTTCATATTAACCTGTATACAGTGCGTATTGACAGACTGGCCTCTAGACTGCGTGTTAGAAGTGGAATAATGGTAAGGGAGGGGGCAGTGTTTGCCCCAGCGGAAGGGGCGGGCAGTCTGAAGGCCTTGTAACCGCTACACACCTTACCCTTCCTTACAGTCCCTGTTTTGTTTAGCAGACTAAACCAAATTCACTGCGCATTCTGTCAGGAATGGCCGGGTGCAAGCATCCTGACAGTAGCAATGGAATTTTATCGTCACGAGGAAGCGATGATAGCTATTGTGTGTTATGAATTTGTATGCTTATTTTGAAGGAAGTGTCTAAATTATTTGATATTGAGAAGCTGTCGCCTATTCGTCGGTCTCATTTTGGAAATGATTCGACAGATTTTGACGAAATTTTGTATAATGGAGATTCACACTAACAGTGTTGCCATGTGTTTAATTTTGAGATTTCGGGTTCTCATGTCATTGAGCTTAAGGCTACGATATTTCAGGGTGTAACGTGAATACGAATATTTCGAAGAACCCTGCTGTTTCCATCTTCAGGGTAGAAATTAATAAATTTAATATTTTTCCATGTCCTTAATTTATATTCCTATATTTTACGGTAAGCTCATAATCGAATTGCCTTAGACATCGTAAAATAGTTGGTAAACGACACAAAATGTGGATCTCAGTAAGATATGTAAGCTGAAGACTTGTTTGAAACACGTAATGAATGTATAACTTAATACTAATAAATATAATTTGAGTGTATGCAGTACTCCTGGAGGTAGAGGTTATGTGAAGTTGAGTCTGAGCTTTATTAATTAAGCACTACTCCATGACGACGCTTGGGGTGTGAAGTATTAGCACCATCATCCCTAGCCTCAGCACTAGATGGAGATGTGTGGTTAGCTTCACGCCACGGCCGCTTTACTACGGGGTACAGCCTCCGGTAGCCATAGCGTAGAAGATTGAGTGGACATCAGAGTCGGTCTGGACACTGTGGAAAATAGAAGAATCTCTTGCCTTTGCTTTGAATCGATCCGAACCCCTCTGCCGTTCAGCCTGAAAGAAATGAGTACAGGGCACAATTCTGCAACTTTTAGTTCAAACGTTTTTCGATATGATCAGTATTTAACGAAATAAAATTTGTAGAAACTTATTCCTTGTTTAGAGTAACATACGTAGTGTGGGTATGGAAGTCGGGATTTATTGTTATTGTGTTTTTCTTATTATTATTAGTTGGGTGAGACTGAGTCCACTTGGCACTGCACCCACTAATTGGCCTATTGTACGATCCACGATAATAGATGATAAGTGTGGAGCAGTTAGTGGAATGAAGATTGGCAGGCAAACCGAAGTGTCATGAGAAAACCTGCCCCAATGTCACTCTTACCACCACAACACCGACACGAAAATACCCAGGCTCGAAACCGGGCCGCCGCTGTGGAAAGCCAGCGATTAACCGCCTCAGCTATGGCACAGCCTATGGGAGCTAGGATAGCGTAGTCAGTATAGCGATTGGCTAGGAGATGGACGACCTAGATTTCGGAGTTCGAATCCGGGTACGGTCAAGAATTTTCACTTCTCCACGTCGTCCAGACCGGCTCTGGGGTCCACACAACGTCCTATACAAAGGGTAACGGGGACTCTTTCCCGTGGGTAAAGTGGCCTGGGCGTGAAGCTGACCACTCACCTCCAACTGGTGCCAAGGTGGATATATACATCCACTCCCCCATACGCCTTCATGTCATAGTGCGTAATTAGTAAAGCACAGGGGCAACTTGACCTTTACCTTTGCCATAGGTACTATGAGCTGCAGCCGTCTAGGAAGTGACGTCATGAACTGTGGCAGGGGATGTGACGTGTCAGAACAAACTCTTTATATGCACCGCCGTGATGGACAGCGAAGCAGTAGCAATTGTTTCCATCCTCAAGGGAGAGCTTGAGGGCTGGACCTACTCGGTTGAATTGTTGCCTTCCCACCTTTTAATCTCAGACGGAAATAGGTCCAGTTTCCGAAACATCTCGGAGTGTCAGACGAGGGACAAAGTGCGGAAACCCCTCACTCCAGAGTCCAGTGCGCCATTGCCAGAACCGTTCAGAAAGCATCTCGTCACGTGGGTACAGGAGCATTCCGTCGTCATTCTTAGGCGAAAATGAGACAGTGCACTTCTCTTGTCTCCGTATCCTCACGAAAGTCAATCACAGTGACCACGCGGTCCAAGACATGAACCGTTTTCGCCCGCTCGAACACTTCGGTCGTGGGTTCGAATCCCATTCGAGGCATATATGTCTATGCGTTTGTTCTGTGTGTAAGTAGCGGCCTTGAGACGTGCTGATCCCCCGTCCGAGGAGTCCTACCGACTGTCCTAGGATTAAGAAACTGAAAAAGTGTCCAATGTCCAACAAAAAGGACTGTAGAACCATAGATAGATAGGTAGACAGATGGGTAGGTAAGTAGGTAGGTAGATCTTCACGTAATTCCGTAGTTTTACCTTTTTTTAATTGCTAGTTGGGTGGGACTTTTTTTTATTGCTATTGGGGTGGGACTAAGTCCCTTGTACTGCGGCCACTTCTGGTCTATTGTACCAGCCAGATGATAGGTGAGGGTGATTGTGGAGCAACTGGTGGAATGAAGATTGGCAGGGGAAACCGAAGTAGCCGGAGAAAACCTGCCACAGCGCCACTTTGTCCACCNCACTTTGTCCACCACAAATCATACTTGACCAGACCCGGGATCGAACCCGGGCCACCGTGGTGGGAAGCTAGTGACTAACCGCTTGAGCTATGGCGCGGCCCTAGTTCAAAGATGAGGAAGTTGTGTTTTCAGTGTCCGCGGTGACGTCACAACAGTGGAGAGTGATCACGTGACGTGTTTTCTGTAGATCCGACCGACACGCCAATAGCTGGATGGATAGCGATCATGTGATATGTGTTTACTGTAGGTCCATGTCCGTTTCGCGGCTAAATAGCGAGAGCCGTAAGCTGTTAAGTTCAGAGCGAATTGGAACTAGGTGTACAGAAGAGTACAAGAGGTCAGCCTATGAAGGCTTAACGCGTGATTTGAAGATTTTATGTGTGCTGTAGGACAGTGATATTGGGAGTGTATGGTTTAGTGAGGCTTTTATAGTTCCTGCGTTATACATCCGTAAGGACTAGTGCAGATAGACTGAGAAGATTAGTGTGAAGCGATTGTACATTAGTTACGATTGTAGTTACGACGTGCAAGTATCCAGTAAATCAAATTACCAATCCGAACTCCGTTTTTAGTCACTGTATGACAGGTGACAATNCGTAAGGACTAGTGCAGATAGACTGAGAAGATTAGTGTGAAGCGATTGTACATTATGTAAAGCAGCAGTAGTGTAATAATTAATTGTAGTTACGACCTGCAAGTATCCAATAAATCAAATTACCAATCCGAACCCTGTTTTTAGTCACTGTATGACAGGTGACAGTATAATTTGAGAGGTGTAGGTGTAGGTGGGATAATACTGTAGAGAAAACTTCGGTACAAGCGAGGATTGGATTAATCTCGCCCAGAGGCCGCGCCATAGCTCAAGTGGT
>NW_019739219.1:352665-365602 GCF_002891405.2 Cryptotermes secundus | reverse complement strand
CTGTCAATCTTCATTCCACCAGTTGCTCCACAATCACCCTCACCTATCATCTGGGGCTGGTACAAAAGGGCAGAAGTGGCCGCAGTACAAGGGACTTAGTCCCACCCCACTTGCAATAAAAAAAAAAAGCTCGCCCAGTGTAAATTCCGTTCTCGTGCGTTTGTTAACCCGATAACTAACTTTCGGGATCCTGAAAATTACTGAATTTCCTGGCTGGATGAAGAACTGTCATCATTTAAAAAAAGACCTGTATCATGTTGTTACATTACGCAATTGTTCTCCATGTGTTCGGTTAATCTTCCTTTTAAAAAACACTTTTTTGTAAATAACGACACATTCACAGTTGTTGCAACGTTGTTGGGTGATCATTCTGTTAGATAAAGCTAAGACACGATTGTGGAATTTCTCACGAAACACTTGCCTTTGGCTTACAGGGTTTGTTGAAACGTTGCACCACGGTCAGCCATGCAATAAAACTGGTCGATAAGGGTGGGAGATATTGATTTTCGTTGGTCAACAAACCATTCCGTCATCGTGAAATGTTCAGCAAAGTTCCCATAGTTGCCAAGTCGCATTCTAGGGGATAATTAACTCGTGCTTCTTGTTAAATATACGGTTCGTGATTTGTAACGCGAACTCGGTCACGCGGTAACATTCTAGGCTTGACCTCAAGAAATAGCCAGGTAAAACCTCGGCTTAGTTGCCGACTATTCTGACTGAGGATTTTGATGTCATGCTCAGTTCCTTCTGACATATGGAATTACTTTTATCCAGAATCTTGCCTACTAGCTATTTGGGAATGTTTTTCAGTTCAAAGATTTTTTTATTGCTAGTGGGGTGGGACTAAGTCCCTTGTACTGCGGCCACTTCTGGTCTATTGTACCAGCCCTAGATAATAGGTGAGGGTGATTGTGGAGCAATTGGTGGAATGAAGATTGGCAGGGGAAACCGAAGTACTCGGAGAAAACCTGCCTCAGAGCCACCTTTTCCACCACAAATCCCACTTGACCAGACTCCGAGATCGAACCCGGGCTGCCGCTGTGGGAAGCCAGCGACTAAGCGCTTGAGCTATGCGTGGCCCTAGTTCAAAGATTACTTACTGTGTTCAGAGGTGAAGCTGTATAGTGTGATAGCTAGGTTCCTTCGGAATGCCACAACTCAGAAAACCACAATCTGAACTTCTACGGCCCTGAAATCATGAAAGCTTTATGTATATTCACTATTTTAGTTAGCAAGACCTTAAATTGGAATCTCACATTTAAAAAGGCAAAGCTATCCCTGTAACAGGCCGTGGAGACCCATACTGTTGTGAGACGTCGAAGTTCCCACATTTTCTCTAGATAGTCGACTCACGGATGGCTGTGAGTTTGTCAGCCTTACGCGCCGGCCGCCCTTTACCCGCAGGAAGATTTATGGTACTCATTTCTGTCAGTCTGTCGACACCAGGGCCATAGTGTGGCTGGAAGGATTAGGCCAATTGAAAAATCCAGTGTCATTGGGAATGGAAACCGCGACCTTTTGGTTTGTAGCATGGTGCCTGAACCAACTGCGCTACAGCAAGGGGACNTGTCGACACCAGGGCCAT
The DNA here is from genome assembly GCF_002891405.2 of Cryptotermes secundus. Classification (NCBI taxonomy): domain Eukaryota; kingdom Metazoa; phylum Arthropoda; class Insecta; order Blattodea; family Kalotermitidae; genus Cryptotermes; species Cryptotermes secundus. The sequence goes on along the minus strand of NW_019739219.1, from coordinate 364,017 downwards.
AGTGCGGCTGGAAGGATTAGGCCAATTGAAAAATCCAGTGACATTGGGAATCGAAACCGCGACCTTTTGGTTTGTAGCATGGTGCCTGAACCAACTGCGCTACAGCAAGGGGACGGTGATACTGAAATTAAGTTATAGAAGTGGAAATAAGACGTGAACTAAATTCATGTTGCTCAGTTGGCGTTTCACGAATTGATAAAAGTACAGGTTCCAAAAAAAGGAATATTTGAGATCATGTGTAAGTACTGGAGGGTGTAACGGAAACAGAGGACCCGAAGTGCGGTGTACGGAGGAGTTGAGGCAGTGCTCCACTCGTCAAGAGATTATTTTCAGCTTCACGTTTCGGTCATTTTAACCTACGTGAATGAATCTGCATCTGNATGGGTGTGAAACATGGTCTATTGCTTTGAGGGAAGAACATGAATGAGAGTGTTTAAAAACAAAGACAGTTTTTTTTGATCTAAGAAGAGTGAAGTAAGTGGAATGACTTAAGACATCCAAGAACAGGAAATGCATGATTTATACGGGTCAGTTAATATTTTAGGGTAGTGACATGTGCGTGACTGCACTGGACTGGACACATGAATAAGATTGGGCACGAGAAATGCCTACAGAATTCTGGCAGGGAAGCGTTTTGGAAAACATTCACTTGGAAGACCTAGAAATAGGTGTGGGGATACATTGTGTTGGACCTCAGGCAGAATCATTTGGATACAAAGAAATAGTTCAAGGTGGTGGGCATTTATATTATGGCTAAGTCTATATAATTTTTTGGTTGTGCTCTCAGAGTATTAATTCAATCGTTAAATGTATCAGAAACTTTCTGACGAGTTTAGAAACGAATCAGTGAAACCTTTCATGTTTGACTACGGGCTGTTGTGTCGCAGTCGGACGATTGGCTGAAGTCTGGATGTCCGGGATTCCCGACAGCACAGCATACGTCTCTGACTCCTTACTTACCTCGCATCCGCCGGATATCAGGGTCTTCCCCAAATCTAAAACACACAGATCACCTCCATTCAGTTCTAAGATTTAGGTCCCTACTGTTTCACGATCATGCCCCCAATACGCCTTTATGGTTTGGTGGTGAGGCCTACGGTCCCGGGGGAAATTTTAGCGTTCCTCTAAAACGTATCCAGTAAACTATTAAATTTCTTAATCACGCTTTACAGCAGTTATTTCTTTCTGACCTGACCTTAGGATGGCCTCATATTCCGTCAACGATACAATTTGAAGGATTATGGGAGGGAGCGGGGGTACATTGTAATCGGTGAAACTTGTGGTGCTTTACGTGGTGTCATGGAAGCTATATAGGTATATTATTAAAATGAATTTTGGAAATATTGGATGAGGTGGTATAAAATACGAGTAGGTAAGGTATCCCTGTAACAGGCCGTGAAGGCCCATAGGGTTGTGAGACGTTGAGGCTCCCACATTATCTAGACAATCAGCTCAAATATGGCGGTAAGGTTGTCAGCCTTACGCGCCAGCCGCGCTTTACTCCCCAGAAAGTTATTTAATTAATTCCTGGTACTCTCTTCTGTTAGAGGCTGAGTCGACCCCAGGGCCACAGTGCGGTAGGAAGGAATACGTCAATTGAAAAAATCCATTGACCTCGTCGCGACTTGAACCCGCGACCTTCCGGCTTGTAGCATAGTGCCTCAACCAACTACGCCACCGCGTGCCTCCGATATATAGGTATATACATTCTTATCTTGCTTATTTAATGACGCTCTCAGTATCAAGGTTGTATAACGTCAGTGGTGTGCTTAATGAATATGGAGCAGTTAAAGGAATGAAAATTGGCAAGGGAAACCGAAGTAATTGGAGGAAATCCGCTTCACTGCCGCTTTGTGCAACGTAAATCCCATATGACCTGACCTTGGAATCGAAACCGGTCCGCCGCGGTGGGAAGTCCGTTGGATACGAGACTGTAGGCATGGACGTCTTTCCTGAATTATCATGATTTCGTCATGAGCAAATAAGGGCCCGCCTTTGCTGTATGTCACATACTTCGCCCCTCCCTCCTACTTTGACCCCATCTTCTCCTCTGAGAGGTTCTATCAAAATGGGAAGCCTCTCAAATGTCTCGCTGTACGTCACGGTATAACAATGTTATTGTCAGTTGATTCACCAGTGACTCTACAGCTCTTGACTGGGCCGTGGCCTCTTCTTCAGTTTCGTAATCTTTTTACGCTGTCGGTAGGACTCCTTGGATGGAGGATCAGCCCGTCGCAAGGCCGCTACCTACACAGAACAACACAAACACTGAATAAACCACATACAGACATCTATGCCCTGAGTGGGATTCGAACTCATGATCCCAGCGTTGGAGCGAGCGAAGACAGTTCATGCCTTAGACCGCGCGGCTTATCATTGCCAGTGCCGGAGAAAATTCTCAACGCCCTTACCAGAAACAGCCAGAATAGCTCAGTCGGTATAGCGACTGGCTACGGGATGGACTACCGAGTGGTCACAGTTATATTCCAGATGGGGTCAAGAATGTTCTCTTGTCCACGTCATTCATACCGGCTCTGGGGGCACCAACCTCCTATCCAATGGGTACCGGGGTTAAAGCGGCCAGGAGAGTGAAGCTGACAACTTTGTTTTAATTCGCTTCGTGGAAGGTGGAGTCCAACTGGGTCCACTCGGCACGGCGGCCACTGATTGGCCTATTGTAGCCTGCCCCAGGTGATTAGGATGATGGAGAATTTGGTGGAATGAAGATTGGTAGGGGAAACCGAAGTACTCGGAGAAAATGCTCCCCAGGGCCACTTTGTCCACCACAAATCCCACTTGACCAGATCCGGGATCGAACCCGGGCAGCCACGGTGGGAAGCCAGCGACTAACCGCATGACTTATGGCGCGGCCTTGCTGACCACTCACCTTCAGCTGGTGCCGAGGTCAAGAAAATGTGGTTCTGTACATCCACTCCCCCATACGTCTTCATGGCGCAGTGCTTAATTAGTTAAGCACAGTGACAACTTTACCTCTTATCCTTACCAGAAATCGAATCCCGGTCCTGCAGTCCACAGCGCTTCATTCTAGTGACTGATTAGTCTTAACTTCGTAATCCACCTTCAGATACAAGCATATGCCAAAACTAATGCGGTCTGTTGGATTTCGTGTTCTTATGGTAGCCTTTATGACGAATAGTATCTTCTGCGATATGACGTCAGGTAGCCTGAAATAATATTATCGACGTTTCGGAGGAACGTACTTATTCCATCTTCAGTAGCTCTACTTGTTGGTTACATCTTAATAGTTACTTGACTTAATCTTGGACACTGAAGATGGAGGCGTTACGTTCCTCCGAAACGTTTTAGGTTCTACCAGAGTGTATAGGCTTTTAGTTTCTCACAGCAGTGGTTATGAAGAGTCATATATAACGCCGTGTATTCCGTTGAAAGTCTAACAGGAAGGATATATTCCTCCGAAACGTCGGTCGACTTTCATCTCTACTACAAGACTATATGGCTTCACATTTCATATGCTAATGCTTCTCATAATCCAGTGTGAATTGCTTTTTTTTTTTTTAAATACTCGTATAGATTAATTGCCCGCGTCATTACATTTGAAGCCATAGAAACAGGGGGGGTCTGTCAAGGGGTACATCCGCTTTGGGGTATCCTGAGGCTATTCTGGATGTCTTTCCTAATGCTCTCACTTTCACAAGGTCAGTGACCCATAGTTTATAAAGATAAATTATGAGAAGACAATTATTACAACATTATTAAGCAAATACTATTTTAATAAAAAGTATTTAGCCTAATGGAACGTCAGACCACTGCAACTATTGATCGCTTGCAGCTTTCAGATCCTGGAGAAAACTTGAAAGTTCGTGGCAAAGATCGGGTACTCGTCGTTTCTTTACTTTTCAATGTTATCAAGACAGAAACTGAGACTCTGTTTCGTTACCGAAATTGTTCTCCTCTCACCAGAAGGAAATCATCTGTTAGCGGCGCTGGAGGGGGGGATGTGTGAGTATAGGTACGTCAGAAGCAATTCCTCGGCAGTTCGCGGTCAGCGGGCGACCGGTTCGGTAGAAGAGAGGACGTTAGTTGCGTGTGATCACAGTGTGTACCTTTTTCACGCTGTATAATGGCCACGGGCTGTAGGGCACTGCTCTTCGTCGGTCTTCTGGTAAGTGAATCTAAAGTTTGCCGCCGGGAGTAAGGTACAGTGATGGAAGTGTTCTTTTCTGATCATGAAAATAACAAAACAAAATTAATAATTAGTTCTGGGAAGAACTAATCGCCGAATTTCTTTGATACGACACGAACCGTATAGAAAATGACGGCTTAAACATTTCTTCATTGCAGCGGGAGCGTCTTTACCGAGTTGTTACCTAGCAACAGTAAGGGGACACTCCGACAGTTCCATTATTGCGTACTTTCGCTGCATCGGGAACGTGTTTAGCGAGCCGTTGCCTAGCAACGATAGGAAGGGTACACATGCAGACACGCAGACTGATAAGGAAGGGATTTATGAAGTACAACGTTGAGATCGATTGGTACAGGCATTCAAAAGTTAATAAAGGAGGATTGAAAGACACAGACAGCATGAAGATCACATAAGCCTACTTTAAGAAAGTATGTTAAAATGATAAATACCTAATTCCACTTCAATATTATTAAGTTTTTTGCCCGTTTGATTAATGATATCCAGTCGTATTTCATTTGAGGGTGAAGGAGTGTAACATTTTGATATGGGTGTTCTGGTTTGGGTATACATACCTATTCCTGGAAATGTAAGTTTTTACTCTTCTACTCTGAAGATGGAAGCAAAATATTGTTCCGAAACGATGAGAACATAATAGTGTACTCAGCGTCATATCTCAGAAGATACTGATCTTATTCTTAGAAGTTCATTCACTTCTTTACGGCTGTTTACAAGTATCACAGATCGTCTGACACCTTGAGAATTCGGCGACCAAATAATTTCAGACGTTGTTCTTCTTGAATGTGGTAAGAAAATGCATTAAATATTTAGTGAAATGTGCCGTTCTAGAACCGTAGCCGAAACCTAACGCAATAAAACTGAACTGTTATTGTCACTACAGAGCAAACACGACGTATCTCCACTTCTCACTGTATTCGAAAGAGCGGAATTTGCGGAACTCACAGCAGTGACTGTGAAGATGACTGTACTGTGATTGCGCTATCGGTCACAGTGACCGCGCGGTCTAAGGCATGAATCGCCATCGCCCGCTGGAACACTGGGATCGTGGGTTCGAATCCCACTCGCCGTATTCATGTCTTTGTGCGTTTGTTCTGTGTGTAGGTAACGGCTTTGCGGCGAGCTGATCGCCCGTCCAAGGAGTCCTACCGATAAGGATATTGTTGGAAGGGCTGTAGAGCCATGGTTGTGGTAACATGCGTGGGTTTCTTTATGTTGACTTCAGTTTCTGAACAGTATAGCGCCCCATGCAGGGATGACAGACAGTGATGAATTTGAAAGGATTAAGAGGGAAAGAATTGAGACTTAGTCTATGTTCCACCTCGGAATTTGACTGAAGGAACTGAGGAAAATCACAAACAAATTAAGCTAGTATATCTGGCATACCGGCAGAAATTCGAACTGAGAACTTCACGAATAAAAGTCTAGAAAGCTGCTGCTAGACCATCTTGATCGGTTGATGCCGTGTAGCCTTGTAATTTCTGACATTTTGGAGCAACTGTTTCTTCAGGATAGAAGAATGAACGTTTCTTTTTTCCGAGGCGTCGGCAAGCGTGTACCAAAATAAACCGTGTCACAGCCGGAAAACAATAACGGATTTTAGCCACGCGTTTATGGAATTTGTGATATAGCTCTTGCATCAGCCGTGCCATAATTCACGCCGTTAGGCGCCTGCTTCCCACCGCGGCGGCCCGAGTTCGAGCCCCGGTCAGGTCATATGGGATTTGTGGTGGTCACAGTGACAGTGGGGCAGGTTTTCTCCGAATACTTCGATTTCCCCTACCAATTTTAATTCCACCTACTGCTCCACACTCGTCGTCATCTATCATCCGGGGCTGGTACAAATGACTAGTTAGTAGCCGTTGTACTACGTGGACTGTCTCAACCCCCCCACTCCCCAAAAAAAATCTAAACGCAAAACCAGCTTTTGAATCGCTTACCTTGACAGTGTTGGTGTTAAGTGCGTTACGTCACATTGTGTCACAGCGAGTAACGGCAGGTAACACTGCGGCGAAGTGACAGGTCAAGGGCTTGCACAGAAACGTGTTGCTCTGAACACATAGGCCTGTGAGATCTAAAAGTTTTGTGACGATGGTACATTGCTACAAGTGTTATGTTTCTGGACATTATCCATCATCGTCTTGTCTATTTTTAAATTGTGTTTTAAAAAGAAACAGGACGGTTTTTAAAGTGTTTTAAAAAGAAACAGGTCGGTTTAACAGAGTGTTTTAAAAAGAAACAGGACGTTTTTTAAAAAGTGTTTTAAAAAGAAACAGGACGGTTTTTAAAGTGTTTTAAAAAGAAACAGGTCGGTTTAACAGAGTGTTTTAAAAAGAAACAGGACGTTTTTTAAAAAGTGTTTTAAAAAGAAACAGGACGGTTTAACAGAGTGTTTTAAAAACAAACAGGACGTTTTTTAAAAAGTGTTTTAAAAAGAAACAGGGCGGTTTTTAAAAAGTGTTTTAAAAAGAAACAGGGCGGTTTTTAAAGTGTTTTAAAAAGAAACTGGACGTTTTTTAAAAAGCGATTTAAAAAGAAACAAGACGCTTTTTTTAAAAATAGACAAGACGATGGATAATGTCCAAAAACATAATATTTGTACTAATGTACCATCGTCACAAATTTTTACTTCTTATTTAGAATTGTTTATGTTGCTTTTGGTGGCGAATGAAACATGTATTGAGGCGCAAGTGATAACGTGTTTACCCTTCTTTCTTCTCTATAAAAATGTCAGAGATTTTGTCAAAAGGTTTGAACTGGGGTTCTTGACCCACTTGCATGGTGATAAATGTTTTAATACCTTCTGCACGTTGAATCGATACTCTGCAATCTGAGCTGCTGGAATCGTAGTTAAATGAACTACATACCCATCTTTTCATGGCGTTCAAAACTAACTGTAAATTGTCGATCTGAGGTTCTCACAGTGGTCACTAGGAATAACAGAATCCCCTGGGACATGACTCAGTGTTGTCGGTAGAAAATCGCAGTTTCGCGCTGCTTGTTTCATCATCATCATCATCATCAGTAATCTATCAAGACGACAGGTCCACAGTCTCTTCCAAAACAATTCCTCCACTTAATGTGATCTAGAACTTTCTCCTTCAAATGACAGTATCCTCTTCTGTCCCCAAGGTCATCCAGCATCTTCTTACGTCGTCTTCCTCGTCTTCTTGTCACTTCTATCCGCCCCTCTATCTTTCCTTCAATATTTTTATTGCTAGTGGGGTGGGACTAAGTCCCTTGTACTGCGGCCACTTCTGGCCTATTGTACCAGCCCCAGATGATAGGTGAGGGTGATTGTGGAGCAATTGGTGGAATGAAGATTGGCAGGGGAAACCGAAGTACTCGGAGAAAACCTGCCCCAGCGCCACTTTGTCCACCACAAATCCCACTTGACCAGACCCGGGATCGAACCCGGGCCGCCGCGGTAGGAAGCCAGCGACCGCTTGAGCTATTGCGCGGTCCTGATTGTCGTTATATTTTTAGCGTATCTTCCACTGCAGACATAGAGGCAACATGTTCCTCCCAAACTTCGGTGAAATTTTAAAACTTTATATATACATTACACACACATATACAGGGTTAGCCTAAAAGAAATAGACACTTCGAAAGTTTTACAGAAAGAAGAGTTTTAATAGCATGGCCGAGATACTTACATGGTTTGAAAAGTACGCCCTGAAGTTTACATGGGTACACCTTTTTACGGGATACAGCACAAAAAACGTGCACTTTAGGTGAATCCCTCACACGCTCTACTACAGCTCTCGGGTTTTCAGTTCCCCATACACGGACGTTGTGTCTGTTCACCGTACCGCTAATATGGAACGTTGATTCGTCACCGAAAACTGGCCGGTTAAAGAAATCGTTACTTTCTTCACTCCGTTGCTGCATGTCCGTACAGAATGAGTGACGGAGGGTTTTGTCGTTTTCTGTGAGGTTCGGTAGTAATTGCAGCCGGTAAGGGAACATTCATAAACGTTTCCCACGCAGCCTTTTGTGGAACTTGAAGTTCTAAACTTGCGCGTGTTGAGCTGCGCGTGTAAGTTTCACGGACACGAGTCATTTAAACTCTTATTTCTTTTAGGCTAACCCTCTATATGTATAGGGACATATTTGCTCAAAGGAGGAACTGTGGATCCAGAGAAACAACCATTGCTAGTGAACGGCTCAGAAACAACATTCGTTTCTAGGCAACAATCGTAAACAAACAGTACCAGCAGCAATAGTCTATCAGCAATACTGCTAGTATTATTGAAAACGGGGTTTTCTATAATAGTCCATGCCGAAGGGTTATAAGGAGGACAACTGGAGCATTTGGGAGGGATCCGCCGTTCAGTGCACGGAGGCAGAGGAATGACCATTGTTAGAAGCTGTTAGCAGGAAACTACTAATGCAGACACTGTGTGCCGGAAAAGACTTAGCGCGTCGCTAGTGGTTTGTTAAGTGTATGAAAATTAGCGATGGCACTATAATCAAGTGGAGTTACGGGTTGTGTGTTAAAGTGGTCAGTAAGCCCAATATCCAGTCCAAAACACGTCGAGAGGCGCTCGTACACGTGACGGTATTTATGTAAGCGACGGGAAATTGTTCAGAAATGCTACGTGCAAGATAAATATATAACCTCGTGCCCATTCACGCATTTATTTGATTAATTATTTGTTTTTTAAAAAGTATGAAGGTGGCTAATCTCTGCGTTTTATTTTCATTAAGCGTAAGCCATGGACATATTAAATTGTATTTATTTTCATAGGACAACTCGTCCTTATATTCGAAAGCACAGATCCCATTTTGTCAACTGTTTTCATTTCTCTGTATTGTGGAAAAATCAGGGTATATAATATGAGGCGGGTTATGACCTCGTACACGTATTATCTAAATGTGCGCCTTTGGCCGCGCCATAGCTCAAGCGGTTAGTCGCTGGCTTCCCACCGCGGCGTCTCGGGTTCGATCCCGCGTCTGGTCAAGTGGGATTTGTGGTGGACAAAGTGGCGCTGGGGCAGGTTTTCTACGAGTACTTCGGTTTCCCCTGCCAATCTTCGTTCCACCAAAATCTCCATCATAATAATCACCCGGGGCAAGCTACAGTAGGCCAATCACTGGCCGCTGTGCCGAGTGGACCCAGCTGGACTCCACCCCCCCACTAAGCTAATTAAAAAAAATGTGTACCTTACATTTTTCTTACATCATAGTAATTTTCACGTACTTAACACAGGTGGCAGCTCTGTATTCAAAACTGCCATCTGAAGGATAAATATGTAACTTAATTCCATGCTTTAACAGAGGAAGGAGGGAACAAGATAAAGGTACAAAAGTATTGAAAGAAATTAAAAAAAGGGGGATTGAAGAATAAATATACGACATATTTTTGTTCCCCCTCTGAACTTCTAGTAGACAACAAGGTATCTCATCTCGGAATGCAGTACTTACCACAGTAGCGTCTTGAGACCTTAGAGCTCACATTCAAAGCTTTCTATGCGAAAATAAGAATATAAGAGGATAATTATAAAAGGGATCTTACAGAAATATGAAGAGCCGGATAGCTACGGGCTGGGCGTCCGGGGTTCGATCGCCGACGGGGAAAGATTTTTAACTTTTCCACAGCGTCCGGACCGAATCTGGGGTCCACTCAGCCTCCTGTAGAATTGATACCGTGGGCTCCTTCTCTGTTGGTAAAGCGGCCGGGACGTGATGCTGACCACTCACGTCCATCTAATACCAAGGTCAAGAATGGTGGAGCTGTAGTTGTATTCTCCATACGTCTTCATGGCGTGATGCTTAATGACTTAAGGACAGAGACCACTTTAGCACACGAAATTGGTCTGGGTCCATCAGGCTCTGTCGCATCTCTAGGACCCGCCGCACCAGTGCATGCTGCATGCCTAAGCTGGACCCCCAGCTCCAGCAACCTTGTCAAGTGCGCATAGCGACTGCAGCTAATTGCAGTGCGCTGTTTGCTCGTCTGCCGTTTAACGTAATATCAGCACGTGTATATATGATTATGCTGATTGATGTGCATGTTATGTAACGTTGTTAGACTGTCTGCCATGCTGCACCGGTGAGATCAGAGATCGGTACTTGTCTACCAGTCCACATGGCGTCACAACGCGGAGAGTAACGCAGGTCTCACGTAGAACTGCATCAGAACAGTGTGTAAGGAACTGCGTTGATTTTCTTTATTTCTTCTTTCCTTCTTACTGCCTTTCTGTTTTTCGTTTTCTCTTTGTTACACCCTTACTTCCTTCCTATTTTTATCATCTTTTTTACTCCATTATTTGTCTTTTTTCGGTTTCTCTTCTTTCATTTTTCCTCTAACTTTTCCTCCTTGTACTCTTTCTTCCTTCATGTCTCTTTTCTGTCTCCCTGCCTTTTATTTCTCCCTCACTGTTTGTTTCTCTTTCTTTCCTTTCCGCATTCTCTCTTTTCATTCCTTTTCTCTTTCTTTTTAGTTTACTCTTTTGCTTTTCTTCTTTGTCTTATTTTTTCTTTCAACCATCCTTTCTACCTCTGTACCTGTCTCGCTGCTTTCTTTTTATTTCCTCTGTTCCTTTTTTCTTTCCTTGTCTCTGTATTTTTTCCTTTCAGCTTCCCTTCCTCTCTCCCTCCGACCCTTCCTCATTCCTCCTCTGTTCTTCGCTATGTCCTTTACATCTCTGTTTTCAGGACGAGTGGTTCTGTCGTCACCGGTCTCTACTGGCCTTCTCATTGTTGCTATGTAAGGCAGGTAGGAGCAGAAGACTCCATCCGAAATACGTAGTGTCTGAGTAAAGGTTCGGCCACACAGAGCTCTACGTACGCGACGCACGCTACGTACGCTATGTTCCTTATGTTAGCTGCGTCGCAGAGTGTACGCAGCGTACACAGCGTACGTTGCGAACATAGCGTAGAGCTCTGTGTGGCCGACCCTTAAAAGAATGGTGTATCATTTCTGCGGCGTTACAAGCTTCTACAACACAGATCGGAATATTGGTGCTATCGCAGCTGAGTCACTGGCAGGGCAGAGATATGTTTGCTTGATTCTTAAGGCAAGACTTCTCTCACTTTCACAAGTAGCTGTATTTGAGAACACAAATACCTACACTTAAGTTACCGTGCTTTCCAAATTGTGACAGTGTTGCCAAATGTTCAGTGGTGAACCTTTCATAATGCGAACAGAAAGTGTTAGTTCAGTGTTG
>NW_019739219.1:330308-352509 GCF_002891405.2 Cryptotermes secundus | reverse complement strand
CAATTAACCTAATCCTTCCATCCACACTATGGCCCTGGGGTCGACTACTCAGCCTCTAATAGAAATGAGTACCAGGAATATTCTTGGGGGTAAAGGGCGGCCGGCGTGAGGAGCTGAAATGCCGGGGTTCTCTTTCTGGCAGGGGCAAGAAATTATTCTCTACTCCACAGCTTCCAGACAGGCCCTTGGGGCCCACTCAGCCTCCTACCCAATGAATACCGGAAGCTCTTCTTCCAGTGGTAAAACGACCGGTTCGTAAAGGTAACCACTCACTTCAGTCTAATGCCGAAATAAAAACTTGTGGAACTGTACCTCCACTTCCCACGCGTCTTCATGGTGTGGTGTTTAATTAATTAATCACAGGGACATCTTTACTTTTTTCACTTTACCTTTTTTTTTTCCTTGGCACTACAGCCCCAGTGAGCCTAGGCCTACCTCCATGAACTCCGTTCACTTCGGTTTTTCTAGATCTTACACATTCGGTAGGACTCCTTGGGCGGGTGATCACCTCGTCGCAAGGCCTCTACCTGTACACAAACACAGAAAAACGCACACACACAAACTAAACATCCATGCCCTGAGTGGGATCCGAACCCACGATCCCGGTTTCCAAGCGAGCGAAGACAGTGCATGCCTTAGACCGCTCGGCTACCGTGACCGGCCATTTCACTTTACGTTACCCTTATAAGATGAAGTCTAACCGTTGTAATGAAGGTAAGAAAAGGTAAAGCTAGCCATGTGACAGGGCGTGGAGATCCATAGGGTTGTGAGACGTCGAAGCTCCCACGTTCGCTACACATTCTGCTCACAGATGGCAGTGAGGTTTTCAGCCTTACACGCCGACAGCGCTTTACACCTCAGGAAGATTCCTTGTACTTATTTATGTTAGAGGCTGAGTCGACCCCAAGGTCATAATGCGGCTGGAAGGATTAGGTCAATTGAAAAATCCAGTAATCTCATCGGTAATCGAACCCGTGACCATCCGGCTTTTAGCATAGTGCCTCAACCAACTACGCTACCGGGATTCTGCCATTTTGTATGATAGCACTAAGAGTTGGTAGTAGTCACGGACAAGAGCGACCGTGGCAAGAATGAAGAGCAGTGGAAAGTGCGGCTTCTGGCTCTGCAGGCCGTGTTCTCCTTTGCCTGACTTACCTCTAGACAAGGCCGCGCCATAGCTTCCCACCGCGGCGCCCTGGGTTCGATCCCGGCTCTAATCAAGTGGGATTTGTGGTGGAAAAAGTGGCGCTGGGGCAGGTTTTCTCCGAGTACTTCGGTTTCCCCTGTCAATCTTCATTCCACCAATTGCTCCACAATCACCCTCACCTATCATCTGGGGCTGGTACAATAGGCCAGAAGTGGCCGCAGTACAAGGGACTTAGTCCCACCCCACTAGTAATAAAAGAAAAGTGCAATGGCTTGGCTGTAATCTTCATATCTGATCGAAGTGAACATTAAGGGTGCCTGTGCAGAGTCAGGAAGGATACATTCAGACAGTGTTTAGCCGTGTCGGCTCGCTCGCAGACCCATGACCTACCATGACTGCCAGTTATGCAGTCAAGTTTTGTAACGATTGTAGCTGTGACATCACCCGCAGCCTGGCTCCTGGTAGCGAATGTCTGCTTCCTTTCAACAACATTAAGATTCAATTACATCTATTAAAAAATTGGAATATAACTATAATTATAAAATCAATTAGGATGAGATTGACAGGACTGTAGCACGTTGGTGAGCAGGGGAATAGATATAGGATATTGGAGGGAAAACCAGAAGGAAAGAATGAACTAGAAAAACCTAGACGTGGGCGGTAAAATAATATTAAAGTGGAGGTTGGAGAAATAAAATTGCGTGATATGTACTGGATTCATCTGGCTCAGGATAGGGACCAGTGGAAGGCTCTTGTGAACACGGTAACGAACCTTCGGGTTCCTTAAAATATCGGGAAATTCTTTAGTAGTTAAGCGTTTTTATCATCTCGTGAAGGACTCGGCTCCATGAAGGTGGAGATTTTGGAGCTCTTACGGCTGTGAAAACTTTGCTTATGGTCTTCAAGGTCACCGTGTAGTCTGTAGGTGCTAATATCAACATTTTAAGGGAAGGATTCAGCCCCCTCTGTGTTCAGCGCGAAAATAAGATTTTGTATGTAATCTTATACGAAGTGTCCCAGGAGGAAATGTCAGTATTCAGGGAGGTCATAGTATCGGTCACTCTAAGCAAAAGAAATTTGTATATGTACATGTGTCCTATTCCGAACGGTTTCCGTGATAGAGCTATTTTACTGTACAGTTCCAAAACTGTTGATAAGAAAGAGATGTTACGTACTGTTTCTAATTCCGGTATTTATTGTTCAAGTGACAAAGCTGGTACAGTTTACCTAGTGTAATACATTTTCGAAAATTCCACCGTCAGCATCAGTGCACTTTGCAACTCGTGTGAGGACATGGCGTGTCGCTCGTCTGTACAGTGTACAGTGAAATAGCTCTATCTCGGAAACCGTTTGGAATAGGACACGTATACATATACACACTTTTGCTTAGAATGACCGATACCATGACCTCCCGGAATGTTGACCTTTCCTCCTGGGACATCCTGTATACTGTTTGAATGTAATCTTATATAATTCTTTATCTGTAATCGTTGCTGTTGTTTCCTTATATTTAATGTAGGATCATCATTGTCAGTCTGACGTCATATTCTTGGTAGAGAACAGAAGGAGAACCGTTTTTAAAACTGCTGTGTCTTCGTCATTTGTGCTCGCTTCCATGTCTTACTTGGGATAGCATTGTTTCAGTTTCCCTGAGTACAGAAACTCATATCCGTGAAGACGCCAGCATAAGTTTGGCGTCACAGATGCGCAGGTGCAGATTTACTGGTATTTACTCTGAGTTTTGTTCTGCTGAGAAAATCTACTTTTACACCTTGGATGAATGACTTCCGCCGTGCTGTTTATAGTAGATATACTGAAGCTTTGTATGGCCGCCCTTCCTTAAAATCAAGGACACAAGGCTTTCTGCAGAAGGCGGGTTATTTCTAAAGGTATACATACTTACCACTGTTCGTTTTGCATGAGCTCATTGTGATGTATAGTCCTTGCGGGGTAGCATAGTTGATTGAGGCACTACGCTACAAGCTGGAGGTCACGGGTTAGATGCCGGATTTTTTTAATTGACCTAATCCTTCCAGGCGCACTATGGCCTTGGGTTCGACCCACCCTCTTACAGAAATGGGTACCAGGAATCTTCCTGGTGGTAAGGGACGGCCGGCTCATAAGTTTGACAACCTCACCGCCATCTGTGAACCGATTGTGTACGAAATGTGGGGAGCCTCGACGTCTCACAACCCTATGGGCATCCACGGCCTGTTACAGAGATAGCTTTACTTTGCCGATTACAGCGGCCGCGCTTTTTTAGAAATGAACTGTCTTCGCCCTCTCGGACACTGGGGTCATGGGTTCGAAATGATTTCTAGGATTGGATGTCTGTATGCGTTTATTGTGTGTCTGTGCTGTCCTGTATGCAGGTAGTGGCCTTGCGACGGGCAGATGCCCCGTCCAAGGAGTCCTTTCGACTGTCTAAAAAGATTTAGAAACCGAAAAAGCGACCAAGGTCCAAAAAGGGCTGTAGGGCTATAGCTAGATAGACCTCACGGATGTAAATAGCCCCTCATTACAGATGTTGAGAGCCAGTTTAATGTCCAGGATTGCGGAGTTCGATTTCTGACATAGTATTTAGAGATTTCTCTTTGCTGATCTGCGTCTGTTCCTACTCTGGGATCATTCAATCTCTTGCCTAACCAATACCAAGAGATACTTGTTTCCTCAGTACGAAGGTAACTCCTGCTGTCCAGATTAGAAACGCGTGTGGAGCCCAACCTCCATACCCTCATAAATATTCGTGACATGGAGCTTAATTATGCACGAGGAAAACTTTGCCCTTTGCCATTGACGTTGACTTTATATGGAGCTTTTTAATCATTCTGACGTCATTGCCTCATTTATTGTCATGAGCTATAGCTGTTGTATTTCTCATGACCAGACCCGGATTTTGATGTCATGTCATCTTTTTTTTTTCTTGTATCCTATGCGATGCTCTTAAATATATAAATCTCGGATATGAGCTGCTGGTTACAGAAATGTAAATTTTATAGAGTTTTTCTTTCATCTTTTGATATTTTTAGGTTTAAGGTCATTTTTTCATTTTGGGGGTATTTTTTTGGTAAATGTTTGGAATTTTAAGGGTATTTCTTGTCATTTTTGGCCATTTTAGGGAATTTTCGTCATTGTTTTCTGAAATGAGAATAATATGGAAGCGAAGTGTTCTTCCTTTTCTCCTTTAGGTAATTTTTCTGATTTTTTCGGTCATTTTTTGAATATTTTCAGGTCATCAAAATCCGATCCCTGCTCATGACTTTCCTTGAGGACAAAATCTTTTTCTGCATGATTTGCTTAAAACGTCAAACCTAATAAAATGTCAAACTTTTTTGAACGTCAGAAAGTATTTTTATCAGTGGTAGTACTTATTGTTTTCGTTGACATTAAATAAAGTAAAACAACGGATATACGTATTCTAGTATCTTTCGTGGAGAACTGTGTTTACATTTGAAAAACGGTTTATGTGCTGTTAACCGAATTCTCTGTTACCTTGATTTCACCTCAGACGCAAATAAACAAGAGAGTTATGTTCGACCATTAAGGATATCACGAATCACCAATTATTGACGGTCTTGACCGTGATCGCTAAGGCGATAGGGTATATCCCCGGAATGGAGGTAAAAAAAAAACAGAAATCGTGACTGGATTCCATGAGACTCGACAGCCGCTGTTTGTGAACCGGGGAAGGATCATATTTCGTAATAATTCACAAATCCGTGGGTGTGGCCTTGTAAAATATTTCATATAGAAATAAGCAGAGTTGGTGCACTGTAACAGGCCATTACTGCTGCGCACACGAATTAAAACATACATGTTTTGAGAGTGACATGGGTTCGAATCACTTCTGCGTTTCACATCTATTCGGTAGTTAACAGATACAAATGGAAAAGGACAAATATATCTGAGATTTCACATTCTTACGTCTGCGAATATGAAAATTATTGCCGTGTATTCTGGTAAAAGGATTTCACCATTTAGGAGAAATTTTCTGCCTCCATCTTCAGGGTGCAGGAACTATTCTAGCCTTTTGATGAAAGGCGCAAGTTCCTTCAAATAATGGAGAAATTATACCGGAGTACACGGCGTCATATTGTAAGTCATATCAATCCGCGGTCATTGCTGAATCTATATTCATCCCAGTTTTTCGGGAGAGCTTATTGAAGTGATGGGTACGCATTCAACCGCTAAACATACTAACCTGCACCCAGTATGTCCCATGTATGCGTTTGTGTATGCAGTGATAACGTTTGTGACTTGCATTGCATTACCAGGTACATCCTTATATTTTTGTGATCTTCCTCAGTCACTCCAGGAAACGCAGGTATTATTCCTCGAATTAGACCACTACCGCCTCTTCACCATTTATTCCATCTCCGTTGATTAATTATCTTATTCCACTCTGTAGACCTGTGTGCCTGTCCGTCCGTCTACCTATCCATCCATGCCTCCCTGTTGTTCCCACTTGGAGCACAGGACATCCGTGAAACTTTCGTTAAACTTCAGTTTCTTAATCCTGAGACAGTCGGTAGGACTCCTTGTACGGGGGATCAGTCTGTACAGACATCCATGCATTCAATGGAATTCGGACCCACGATCCCAGCGTTCGAGCGAACGAAGACAGTTCATGCCTTAAACCACGTGACCATTGTGATCGGCCTGTAGGCCTATAGTGTCAGCTAAAGACGGCGTTCTTAAATATACCACAAAGTGTGACATGACGGCTGAAAGCAAGAATAATGGAACAAGAAGAGGTGGCCGTTGCTAGATGTCGGCGCGGTAAACACGTTTCTGTGGAAACTAATAAACACACAACAATAGACCGACCGAAAGTCAGCAGAAGTGGGAGTGACCCGTAATAGTCAGACCATCCTCTCGTCGAAGAAGAGGCTCTGTTTCAAAACTCGTAAAAGTCTTGGAAATAATAAAATGTGGCTGTGCCTGCCGACTGGGCGCGAAGCCAAGGACAACTGTGCTGGCGAGGGTCAGCATCAGTTTACTGGGCTAGATGAAGAGTGCTCTGAGTCCACAGTGACCTGGACGCCGTGACAGCGCAGATACACTCGTGCTGAAACTGCGGTGCAACAAACGTAGCGCCATCACAGAAAGACTGACCCCCCCCTCCTCGTCAGAGTGATTGCCCCATTTGTAAACACGTACGTATCTAGAAGAGAACAGATATCTTTGTTATCGATGTCGAGAAGACTGTGCTGGCGAGGGCCGGCAGCAATACAACTGACCGACCGCAACAGAGTTGGCATTCTGAACGCGCCCAAATCCATCAGACAGTGAAAGTAGGTCATGCGTTCCATGGGACTCAGAACCAAAAATCATTGTGCTGGCGAGGGCCAACAGCAATTTAACACTCAGCAGCAGATCTTCCCCTCCTCTCGTCGAAGAGATGGCCCCATTTTAAATGACATGAAAGTCTGGCAAGAACAAAAATATAGTCACGTGTTCCGATAGGGTCCGAAAGCAAGTATCAGCGACTTATTGGACCGGGCTTGTCTAGGCAGCAGATTTGCACGTCTTCTAGAGTCCCGCCGTACTCGGAACGGAGAATTCTCAACCCAAAACCCCTGTTTATTCGCTAACACGTGACAATATGGTGCTACATGGAAACAGAATCAAACTTAACAGGAAACGAGTATTGGTCATTGCTTATTAAATCTGATCAGCAGGTTATATTTCTCATTGGGAACTCCTTGAACGCATATTGGCCATTCAGTGTATATGCTTCTGAACAGTTACACGGACAGGAGGCTTATGTGCCATTGTTTGGAGTATAACAAGTTCTGAATGTAATGAAGATGACTGGTATCGACTCCTAACAGGAAGGGAAAGGTAGCCCTGTTTTCGATACCAGGTCACTGACCAGTTATATTGAAGTATAGTGCCCTCCAATCTTTCTTTTTCTTCCAAGTGGACGTTTTCCAAGAGATTTCTCCACCAAATTTCTGTAAGTATTTAAAGCTTCCTTCAAAGTATATATTCAGCCTATTGTAAGGGTAAAATTGGAATAATCTGTAACGAGCTAATTAATTTATTGGACCAGAACTCTTCTTCAGAAGTTAATAATTGCTCAACTAATAAAAAATCTCGGAATTTTATGAAACCTACAAGTGTCATTACCACGTTGATGAGAGACTGTGTATGGTTTCTGCTCTGGGCAAAATATGTCCAGTTCACACCTTCATTATGCTCCATTTTAATATTATCATCCCACCCACCGTCTTGGACTCCCAATTTTTTTCTTTTGGTTTTCCGGCAAATATTTTCTTACCCATTTTTGTTGTCTCTCAGACACATTTAGTATCAACTCGATTTGTACGTTATTATTATTATTATTATTATTATTATTGTTGTTGGAGGGGGTGGGTTTCCCAATGCACCGCGACTAATAGTCTATTGTACGTCCCCCTTTGATGTTCTACCAGTCGCCATACCCTGCCGATACTGGTGCTCGCTATCAGTGCCGTTCAGCCACCGAAGCTGGCAGTGGTCCCCGATACTTCCAAATCTACCGGAAGCATTGGAAACTACTTGGGCGGGAAACTTTGCCTAATTTTGCTCAGAAGTCTCCTAGAGACATGAGGATCTTTTACGTGCCGTAAATGTACGACACGGAACCGACGGCTTAAAGTCCCTCCCTGAGGACTTGTTCCCTGAATTTTTCCGCCCTTAAAAATTCCACGACCTCCGCCGGGTTTGAACCCGCGTACCTTGAGTCATGAGGTGGGAACGTTACCCCTAGATTTGTACGTTACAATTATATGAGTATTTTCTTATGCTTCCTATACTTCACTTCTGAGTTAACCTAACGTGTCCACAACACCGACGTTAAGGGCAGGGAGTCCGATAGTGCATTATTCATCTCAGTACACAAGAATCATCAGTTTCGGTGCGTTTGTCATCATACAGAAGGAAGGCATTATGAAACTAGTGACATTACTATACCTTCCATGCTTCAAGGAGGTTTCGAACCGTGGGACAAATTCACATAATGTAATTTTATTGACCTTGATGTACTTTGTATTCATCTGTTACGATCGACAACAAAGGAGACCAACCGACGTACTGTGGCAGTACCTAAAAACGTATAGTATCGCTCGTTATTTAAACCTATTAATTCCTATTACAGTGAAGGCGTTCATATT
Organism: Cryptotermes secundus; assembly: GCF_002891405.2. Lineage (NCBI taxonomy): Eukaryota > Metazoa > Arthropoda > Insecta > Blattodea > Kalotermitidae > Cryptotermes > Cryptotermes secundus. The sequence goes on along the minus strand of NW_019739219.1, from coordinate 344,205 downwards.
GCGACATATGGCTGAAAGCCGAAATATTGGAACAAGGAGAGTCGACCATTGTTAGGCAACGGCGCGGTAAACATGTTTCCGCGGCAACAAATGAACACCTAACAATAGAGGAACTTTTGAAAGAACTGTTTCCTGTGTGGTCCACTCTAAGTCTGTATGGCGAGGGCAAATGGTAAAAATTGGTCAGCTAATTGCAGGTTCAGCATAGTTACATAACCTGCTGCACAAGCCTATATTGACAGAAAACCTCTGTATAAACTAAACTAACTAACTAACTTCATGGAGCTGAGACCTTCTTGAGAAGCCGCCAGTTGTGCAGCTACTCAAGAACTTCCAGCATTTTATGGAACCCGAAGGTTCATTAACGTGTTCACAGTACCCTTCCACTGGTCCTTATTCTGAGCCAGATCAATCCAGTTCATACCACCTCATCCTATCTTTCTAATATGCATTTGAAAATTATCCACCCACGTACGTTTTGGCCTTTCTGGTGGTCTCTTTCCTTCTGGCGTTCCCACAAAAATCCTCTCTCAAAATCTGGTAGCGCCGTTAATCAAACCCAGGAACTCTGACCACTAGACCATAGAGGCGGTCAAGTACGTGTAAATAGTGTTTAAAAATTCAGTTTGTGTTTCACGGGACATTTTCTGCGTGACCCTTAAAAATAACATCCGGATGATTCAACTAAGGAAATTATCGTTCTTTATTGCAAGAACAATTCGAAGCACATACGAGGGGGTACCCAAAAGAAACCGAACTTATTTTTTTAAACTTATTTATTTAAATTTTAACCACAAACGTTCAATCCCTTTCAAAGTACTCTCCACTTACACTAATACACTTGTCTATTCTTTTATTCCATTTTTCAAAACATTGTCTAAATTCATCTTTTGATATGCTTGACAGCGCCTCCGTCGTTTTTTTCCTTCACCTCAGCAAAACGCTGAAAAAAAGTTTTGATCATTTCGGGACTCGTCTTTCAAAGCACAGCATGCTTCCACGCGACCTTGTTTTTGTTCAGCAGTCAGCAGTCGTGGTACGAATTTCGCAGCCACCCTTTTCATTCCCAAATCTTCTGTCAAAATTCGCTGAACTGAGCTCCAAGTCACTCCCGACNGCTCTGCCCACAAAAAAAAAAAATTAGTTCGGTTTCTTTTGGGTACCCCATCGTAAACACACCGTGAGATAATGAAAAATTCTATAATGTTAAAAGTAGGCGACCCATAAAATGACGATTGTTTTTTTACTCCATACAAATTGGGAAATCACTCGCTATAGAACGGTGGTTGAGCACTTTTTCTGTATGGTCTGCCCCAATTCACAATTAATTATGACATTATTAATCTATACACAGTCGGTAGGACTCCTTGAACAGGGAATTAGTCTGTCACAGGCCGCTGCCTACACGCAGGACCACACAAACAGAGGAGAAACGCGGGGTCCGAAACTACGACCCCAGTATTTCAATGAGCAGAGGCAGCTCGTGCCTGAGACCTCAAAGTCACGGCTATCAGCGCAGTTCGGTTTCTCATAAATAAATTAACACTGTGCACATATTCAGTGAAAATTTCTCTGGGATATGGTTTCTAGGAACGGAAAACTTTTTGCACCTCAGGTAACACGTGAATTTTTATACTGGATTGAACAGAAAGAGCACAAGAATAGATGCACCAGCGTGAGTCATGGATGGTTATATACATTTGACTTAGGACAGGTGATAAATGATATTTAAACAGAAAACTATGCCTACAGTAACAAATTTGTACTCTAAGCTAAGCCTGTGTGGAAGTGACATCACAAAGTATGCAAAGTGTGTGTTCTTATCATCTCCATATAAGAGTATGTAAGTTTCATTTAGTTACTTCAAAGAGATATCATGTTCTTGTGGTGCAGATACAAGATGTATGTTACAGAACAGAACAAAAAATGCTACATTGAACGTCTAACAGTGGCAACTATAAGGAGTAGCCATGGCATGTAGTCACGTTGAGGATCGCCGACGTTTCGGAGGAAGGTATTACCACGATTTTCTGGTGGAAAATGTGCTGAGACAGAAAATAGCAAGGAGCGAACTCATCGAGACAGGCGTGGGAAATATTATTCGGAGAGATGCCGTGGTAGGAACTCAGTAACCAACAAGAGTAAGGAGAGGAGTAGACGATGGTGCTTTGATTATCGGCTCCGAAACGTCGGTGAATTTTGATCGGGCTACAGGTCGTTAAATCCCAGAGGACAAACCTGTTCAGGAATAATGAAATCAATGTTCAACAAATGTCGCAGACATAAGCACATTAATTAATTAATTAATTAATTAATTAATTAATTCATCCATTCATTCATTCATTCATTCATATTGCCTCTTTCTCCCTCTGGAGCATAGCACAACCGTGAAACGCTTTGTTTCACTTCAGTTTCTCAAGATTATAGACAGTCGGTAGGACTCCTTGGATGGGGGATCAGCCCAGCGCAATGCCGCTACATACACAACACAACACAAACACAGAATAAATTCAGACGTCCATGTCTCAAGTCGGATTCGAAGCACTACCCCAGTGTACGAGCGGGCGAAGGCATTGACATCCCATTTTTAAATTGCATTGGAAACAGAAGTTGCAGACAAAAGTGAAAAGCGATCAACAGTCGCTGCGGTTTCGACAGGCTCTGTCTGAAGTACGTCTGCATTGGAGTGGCACCTGTAGGAGAAAGTGGCACTTACGCACTCAGTGGTAACGGTCCGTCACTTGATGGCTTCGGCATTGGCACACGGTAAATTTAACCCATCATACGATATGATCGACATTCAATGTGCCTTGGTACTGAGAATCATGGCTCGTGCAGACCGCGCAGCGGAGACGAAACTCACCTTTACGAACCGGGGCACGTCATAATTGTGTAGGCAACTTTGCGGAAGTAAAACTTCTGCTTGACTATGTTTGAGTTTCCTTCCGACCTCTGAATACCAGAAGTAGCTTGAAAATAGAATCCTGTGACTTTCTAATGATGACGCAACGACCTACGTCACTAACTGACGATGACGCTCCTTCGTTCCCATAGCAGATGGAGTATATCATTCAGTGCGATATTATCTAGGGACCTTCTGGTGATGACGTAACGACCTACGTCACTAACTGACGATGACGCTCCTTCGTTCCCATAGCAGATGGAGTATATCATTCAGTGCGATATTATCTAGGGACCTTCTGGTGATGACGTAACGACCTACGTCACTAACTGACGATGACGCTCCTTCGTTCCCATAGCAGATGGAGTATATCATTCAGTGCGATATTATCTAGGGACCTTCTGGTGATGACGTAACGGTAGACGTCACGAACGTATAACATGTGGAAATCAGTTTTTTGTGAGATTTGAGTCTTACAGTAGTGACTACCAAGATTATTGTTTTCTGGAATGGACACATAGTGAAATGCTACATTTGGAGCATTGCTTTGTATGGGGCTGAAACATGGACACTTAGGGCAGTAGATCAGAAACACCTGGAAAACTTCGAAATGTGGTGTTGGAGAAGGATGGAGAAGATCAGTTGGACCGATTATGTGAGAAATGAAGAAGTGTTATTTAGAGTCAGTGAGCTGAGGAATATCCTACACGAAATAAGAAAACGGAAGGCTAATTGGATTGGTCATATCTTGCGCGGTAACTGCCTTCTAAAAGAAGTTATTGAAGGAAAGATAGAGGGGCGGATATAAGTGACCAGAAGACGAGGAAGAAGACGTAAGAAGATGCTGGATGACCTTGGGAACAGAAGAGGATATTTTCATTTGAAAGAGAAAGCTCTAGATCGCATCAAGTGGAAGAACTATTTTGGAAGAGACTGTGGACCTGTCGTCTTGACAGATTACTGATGAATGAATGAATGATGGACACCATGTAGTATATTAGATGTGTACCTATGAATGTGCTACTGCCATCTTCAGTGTAAAAGAATGAACCTACTATCTTCTAGAATGTGACTTGGTTTCGCAACTCGAAAGATAATTTCCCACGCGGGATTGTGGTTATTTCGTGAGGTAATAAAATAATTTAGACTTCTCAGTCTTGGAAAAGATCTTAATTTGGACGAAATGGACGGAGAGGCCTATAACTTGATATTGACATTGGCGCTGATGTTGACGAAAAACGTAAGTCACTACGAAAATAATCCATCGTGAGACACTCATATACGTACATCAGAACTAGCCACGGAAGCATATCCGGACCATAACCTCAAATCCTATTTCCTCCATACCTATTTTAATATTATATTCACATCTATTCCTAGGTCTCTTTCCTCTCAGGTTTTCTAACTAAAATTTCTTATGCATTTTTTTACATACTTAATGAGACTAATTTTCCCCGTCCGTCTGATCTCTCTTGATTTGATCACCATAAAATTATTTGGTGAAAAGGAAATTTTGAAGTTCTTCGTTGTGATCTGTCTCCTTTCTCCGGGAATTTCAGATATTTCCCTCGGCAATCTTTCTCCTCTTATATCCCCAGAATGAAGTACTCATACAAAGTTAAAATAACTCAGTCCATGTAGTGATTAGGCTGCGGATTGGACGACTAGGGGCGACGTGTTTCCACAGCCGTTCCCTAGCAACGGCTGTGTCTGATGGCTTCACAGTTCTTGCCTTGAACAAGTTATACCACGATATATTTGAATTGTGTCACGTTTTAAAATGATTTAATTATTTATGATAGTGATAATAAGGGAACTCCTTATTCCCTACGAACCAAATACAGAGGTGCTGAAGTTAGAAGGTTGTTTATTCGGGTGGTACTCTAATGGATTCGCTACATGGAGGTCATCTGCCCTCATTGATTATTGTATCTCTGTGTGGCTTTGCAACCTTTTGGACCTTGGCCGCTTTTTCAGTTTCTTACACAGCCGGTAGGACCCCAATGCAAGGCCGCTACGTACACACAAGACAGCAAAAACAGAATAAACACACACATACATCCATGCCTCAAGTGAGATTCGAACCCATGATCCCAGTGTTTGAGCCGGCGAAGGCAGTTCATGCTTTAGACCGCGCGGCCACTGTAATAGGCTGTTATGCATCTAGCATTAAGAATAAACTTCGGTGTGTTACGGAATAGAGGGACTAGTGACACTTGAACTCTACCAGAGAGACCCGAGTGAGACCCCAGTACAAGCATCAGAATGATACCGAAGTGAACAGCAACGAATACAACTCATTCACGAGCAGGTACTTATTGAACATACATATTTATGGCAGACTCTGCAGTTCATTTACGAGTATAATAAATGGAGGAAACAAATTTGCACTTCATCTTCATACATTCATGCTGCTTAGATAGGACAGTAATGAGTCCAAGTCATGATTTACTTATTTAGACGATATTTTGGAATTTACTTAAAGCAAAGTTGTCCCTAGCCGGTCACGGTAGCCCAGCGGTCTGAGGCATGCACTGTCTTCGCTCGCTTGGAAACCGAGACCGTGGGTTCGGATCTGTTTCCTGTGAGGCACGAACTGAATTCTTATATATTATTCTTATACACTGCCGGTCACGGTAGCCGAGCAGTCTAAGGCATGTACTGTCTTCGCTCGCTCGGAAGCCGGGATCGTGGGTTCGAATCCCACTCAGGGCATGGATGTTTGTGTGCGTTTTTCTGTGTTAGTGAACAGGTATAGGCCTTGTGACGAGCTGATCACCCGCCCAAGAAGTCCTACCGAATGTGTAAGCTCTAGTAAAACCGAAGTGAACGGAGAAGTTCATGGAGGTAGGCCCAGGCGCAAATGAGGGCTGTAGCGCCAATGAAAAAAAAAGTTGTCCCTTGTCTTGACTAATTAAGCACTACTCCATGAAGGCGTATGGGGGAGTGGATTTATAAATCCACTTTTCTTGGCCTCGGCACTGCTTGTAGGATAGTGGTGTGGTTCAAGCCCCTGCCGCTTTATCCCCAGGGAAAGAGTCCCCGGTGCCCGTTGGATAGAAGGTTGGGTGGACCCCAGAGCCAGTCTGGACGACGTGGAGAAGAGAAAATTCGTGACCTTACCGGAACTCGAATTCCGACCCCTCGGCCATCCATCCCGTAGCCAGTCGCTATCTCGGCCTCCTTCCGAATTTTGCGTACTAACATTAATAATTCATTTACATTCATTTATAGTCACATGCTTGCACAACAGCACTTGCTGCTTAATCACAGTATCTAGTAATGAAAAAATACACAAGATATGTGTTTCAAGAACATCTACATACACGTAATTGTATTTAATGAAAAATGATGACTCTCCATGGCCTTAGGAAACACCTGAAATCCCAATTAATACTCAGGAAACCCAAAACTATGACGTATAAAGTACTTATAAGATCAGTGCTATCTTATGCCTCAGACTTGGCCACTGCCAAGATCGGATGAAAGACTTAAGTATATTTGTAAGGAGGATCCTGAGATATATCTTTGGGCCAGTGGAAGAAAATGGAATATGGAGGAAGAGGTATAACCGTGCGCTATACAAACTATTTAATGACCCAGACATTATTGGATTTATAAAGGTGAAAAGGCTTGAATGGGCTGGACACACAATACGTGCTGGCGAGAATAGGACGATTACGAAAATGCTTAATACTAAACCAGAAGGAAATAGGAGAGCGGGAAGACCAAGATTGAGATGGGAAGAATGTGTGTGGCAGGACATAAGGATTTTGGGTTTAAAGAACTGGAGGAATGTAGCATCGAATGGAGAAGAATGGGGAGCAATCCTGAGGAAGACCAGGGCTCACAAGTGGCTGTCATGCCAGTGATGATGATGAAAAATGATGACAGTTGACGACAGACAGACTGTTGTTGTCAGATACACCTACTGGGAGAATTAGTGTTGCCTGCTAAAAGTGTGTATATGTCCTCAGTCCCACCCAGTAGCATTATGATTTTATTGTATAGAAAGAGATTACAAATTGAAGTCTATTTCCCTATCTAGAATTTTCATCAGCTGAAGAAATGTATACTTCATCGTAACGTGCTATTCACCTACCTATCAGTAGCACGTGTCGCACAACCTATAAAAAGTCATGGTAAGTTTCTAGAGATGGAAGCTCAGTTTAACGTGTTTCACAACATGCAGACAGCTGAGGAGACCGAGGTTAGAGTACAACCACGTAAGCGAACATGTGGGGATAGAAATCAAATCATCTTGTCATAAGACGGCCCAACAAGCGCAAACGTTATTTGTTGGTAAGTGCTGGAAGCTAAATAAAACTGCGCGAGACACAAGATCCGATTAATTTAAGAGCTCTCACGAGTTCTTCAAACTCTCCCGTGTGAACAGAGCTTTCTGCCCGTGTAAACAGGAGCACTTGGCAGTAATGAGGTCATGGCCACTTGTTCGCACTCAAGTCCAAGGCCTCCGTGAACAAAAACAAAAGTGTTTGTGTCCGAAACCACGAAACACATGACGGTCGATGTCGTGCGCATGACACACGCGTCTACGTGTGCAGGGGGCACCGCCATGACTGTCCCCGGAACCCCACAGATGTCGCACCCACATCATATAGTTTTCCTTTGGTCTGACCCCCTGTCCCGTGCTTCCTTCTGCCACTTGTCTTCACCATAAATTTTGTATGTATTTTTCAGAATTGGAGCACATTGGATGTCGGAAATTCAGGGTTATAAGTCCGTTTTGTACCATTTTTGTTATCTTGCCACGATTGTGAAGTTTCAAAGTACATTTGTGACAGTTTTGGGGCTTCGTAATTGTGAACATCCAAAATTCATTTTACACGATTTGGTACGTGCTGAGGCCATCTTGTGTAATTTTGGTACTTCGTAATCCTGAGTTCCCGAAACAATTTTGTGCTGGTTTGCATACCTCACGTTCATGAGTTTCCTCAGGTTATTTTGTATCATATTTTATGCTTCATAGCCATGAACTTCTGAGGTTCTTTTTATTTTGGTTCTGAGACTCCATAGACCATAATTTCTTACGTGAATTATTCTCGGGTACTTGGCCGTTAGTTAAATATGAGTGATGTTTCGGGGACCATCTCTGGCTCCTTCATCAGGAGCTAATCATATTTTTCAGATCCTCATAATGGGGAAACGGCCGTGAGGTCTTCATATCTTACATTGTTTGTGTGTGTGTATGTTTTTTTTAAGTTTCCTGGGGTGGAGTGAGACTTGGTACTGCGGCCACTAACTGCCCTACTGTACCAGCCCCGGATGATAGATGATGAGTGTGGAGCAGTCGGTGGAATGAGAATTGGCAGGGAAAACCGAAGTACTCGGAGAAACCTCAGTGCCAAGTTATCCATCACAAATCCCACATGACCTGACCTGGGCTCGAACCCGGGCCACCGCGGTGGGAAGCCAGAGACTAACCGCCTCAGCCATGGCACGACTTGCAATATTTGTTTTAGTTGCATACCTGGAAAGGCCATCGAACGACCACCACGCTGTAGGCCTGTTTATAAGAGCTGTTTTAATGAAAACACACGTTAATTTTAACTGCGTGAAGTCATGGATGTGTCAGCAGTTTGATTACAGATGACACGTTTATAATGTTGTTTCATCCACAAGAGATTATGTAATCTTCATTATAGAATCGCTGTATGAGATATATTGCTTGAGACTATTGAACAATTATGTGAACGGTGAAGGTTGCAATAAGATGGTCCTACTCCACCTTTCACAAATGTCGGTTCATGAAAGTCAGTGGAAGACATTAGGTCTTCTCCAAGATCCATTTAATCTTCCTAATTGATTTACTTTAGATTCTGTTATTAGATTCAAACCTTCCTTTTTCCTCATTGTTTCAGAAGCAAATGTTAGAACCTACAAAGTTTGTCGGGCACTATGCTACAAGCCGGAAGGTCGCGGGTTCGATTCCCGACGAGGTCACTGGATTTTTCAAGTTACCTAATCCTTCCAGCCTTACTATATCCCTGAGGTCGACTCATGCTCTAACAGAAGTGAGTACCAGGAAGGTTCCTGGGGGAGTAAAGGGCGGCCGGAGCGTAAGGCTGAAAAACTCCCCGCCATCTGTGAGCTACTTGTCTAGAAAATGTGTGAGCCTCGACGTCTCACAACCCTATGATCCCCATGGCCGGTTACATGGATAGCTTTACCTTTATCTGCAAAGTTTAGAAGGTTATTGTGTCTCTGTGATTAATGCAGCGGTAGGCCATGAAGCCACCTGGGTGGATGGTAGGAGCCCCTCTTATGGACAGGAAGCTGGGTGACCTCATAGCCGGTTTTGATACTGCAGGGTAAGAGAAATATATCTTGTCGGTGCGGGAATTGAACTCACGATTCTTCGTTCTTCCAGCTCATAACCCAGTTTTTATACCGAATGACATACGACATTCTGAACGCATGTGCTCGAATTGTGTAATTAAATAACCCAAGGATAATTTTCATCTGATTCACCTCTTAATAAGAGCACTGTATCAGACCATTACAGACCTGTGGGCATGCATGTGTAAGACAAACTGTTAGAGGTTGAATATATTTATACCGGAATTTCAAGGAATTAACGAGGTCAACAAGTAGCATAAGTGACGTTCTGCTTTCAGCCTTCGGAAAGAAGACAGAAAAGTGAAATTACTAGAGATGTTCAGAGTTAATTTGCAACAGGCGGTTTACGGTCAATCAGTTCGTCTTGGTGCCAAGCCCCTCGAGGTTCACGACCACAGTTTTTTCATGTTAACTGAACCCATATGATCATATTTCGTATGAAATATTCTCTCTGATGAGAGGATGGGGTTTTCTCTTTGCCTTTGTCACGTGTACGTATCGCACTGTATGCAAATCCTCTGTCAGTGCAGGCCTTGCAGAGCAGATGATATCAATCTCACGTATCTTATGCTACAACGGCAGCTTAGTCACTTGAACGGTTGTAAGCTTGACCGACACCAAGTTAAAACCTCTTATATTTTCGATGTCTGGCTTCGCCTTGTCTTATACTACGAACATGTTCATTCTGATGATTTTGTACGACTTCTGCTTGTCGCCTGCACAATTTTGTTATATATTCGTATACTTCTAGCCTGCTTTCCATATTCTGAAAAAATAGAAGTATGCTTATATGATCGCCGTGTTGTCTGTGTCCATGTATATCCCCCATATCAACTTTTCGGACTCCTGAACCAATCTTTATGAAATTTGGTACGTATGTCTTGGAACCTGAGCCCTTTTCAGTGGCGTACTTTCTAAATCCCTCTCATCAGTCCGTGTGTTTGTATGTTTATCCCCCTTTTCGTTCCTAGGCAACGGCTCGGTGAACACGTTCCCGCAACAACGAATACACGCAACAGTATAAGAATTGTTGTACGCGCCATTCTCTATGCTGTTCGTGTTGCATCAAAGACGAGTCTTTGGTTCTGTGTGTGTATCCCCTATCGTTGCTAGGCAACGGTTTGGTAAACGCGAACCTGCAGCGAAGAAGAACTCTTGGAGGCGTTATTTTCTGTGCAGTGTGCGTCGTATCAAAGGAAAGTAGGAGATTGGTTCTTGCAAGAACTTCTTGTTTTGGGATATTAGCCATCGTTATAAAGTTATTTTATTCATCTTCTCTCGTACTGGATTCCGTCTGTATCCCTAGGCCCTTTCTTCGGAGATTGGGACTAGACCCAACAAAGGAAGTTGTGTACCTGAGGACGGAGACAGATTGCAATCTCCGAATGGTCATCTTACCCCAAATTCGAAAAATGAATAATTTCCTAAAAATTGATCCTTTTACTCTGTATGCGTATGCAATTCTTTTACTCGGGGGAGGGAACGCATTATGGGGGGTTTTCTGAGCAAGATAACTAACGAGAATTCCTGGACCCTTGCTAGCGCAGTAAAGTTTCTGGAGCCATGTGCTCAGACTGTCAGCGCCCCCATGCACGATTTATACGCCATGGAGCCTCCGCCCCAAGCGCAAAAAGAAAACCTCACACGTCCAGTATCAGCAATGCAAGAACCTGTTTCGCTTATTTTATTTTACAAAAGTCACAACTGCTTGACAGTTAATTTTACACGTGCAGCGACATATGACAAAAGGCACAGTGATACTTACGTCCTCAGGGCTGTTCCAATTCAAAATAAATTATGAAACAGTGGTATATTTTGTGCATTTTGGGGGTGGGGGGATATTTTAACCTACTTTCATACTCCATGCTGTCTGTGTGTCTGTGTATCCTCCCCCATAAACTTTTCAATGCCCGATCCAGTCTTTAAGACTTTAAGTCTTTAAGTCTTTAAGACATGGCGACTGAGCCCATCTCAGCGGTGTACTTCATAAAAACCTCCCATCAGTCTGTGTGTCTGTATATATGTCCCTCCTATCATTGCAGGCAGCGGCTCGGTTAAATGTTCTTCCATTCGGTGCTAGGCAACGGTTCGGTTAACACTTTCCCACTGCAATGAATATGTGCAAGTAGAAGAATTGTTGGACGTATCATTTTCTGTGCAGTCCGTGTCCTATCAAAGGAGAGTCTGTGGTCTACGTCTCCCCATATCGTTGCTAGGTAACAACTAGGTAAATACTTTCCCGCGGGAACGAAGAATTTTTGGAGGCATCGTTTTCTACTCGGTCCGTGTCGTATAAAGGGAAAGTAGACCATTAGTTCTTCCCAGAAATTCTAGTTTAAATTGCTGTGTTCATTTTTCTTAGATCGATATATTTTCCTGGGCGTTTAGTTTGACTCCTGCAGTTTTTATTGCTAAGAAAATAAGTTTCTTCAACAACCTGTGGGACCGGTTTACAATAGAATCTGTTACGCAACAGCAAGGCAGTGTTCTCTGAGGTCTTCCGATGTTCTTCTGCTTCGAGGAATCCCCTCCTCGCTGGCCTTGTGACTCCTACAGCTCGTTTCTGTTCTATAAATATTCGGACATGCGTCAGGCGGTTTGTCTCCGTCAGGGGAATCCCTTCTCGCTGATTTCTGCTCTCAGTGTCTTTTCGAAGTTAATCAGCTGTTTTAATTTTTTTTTTAAATTGTTAGGACCCGGAACAGTTACGTTGGTATAGCGGCTGGGCTACGCGCTGGGGGACCGAGGAGTTGGGGTTCGATTTCCGGCAGGGGCAAAGGACTTTCTCCATAACATCCAGACAGGCTCTGGGATGTATTCACCCTACTGTCGAATGGGAACTGAAAGCTGTTTCGCGGCGGGTGTAGAAAGGGTATGAAGCTAACCACACCAACTTGTGTCGAGGTTAGAAATAGTGGAACTGTACCTCCATTCACCCGTCAGTTTAATGGCGTGATGCTTCAACGTTGTCATAAGTGTTCGGACAAAGGTAAGGGTAAATGTAAAGCATAGCTGTTCCCCGTCTAAGTGTCACGTCTTGAAGTACAGAGGAATGGAAGGAAAAACTCCGGCATTCTTAACTTTGGCTCTTGATGGAGGCGAGTGGCTAGTTTTGCGCTGCGGTCGCTTTAACAGCGATAAAAGAACCAGCAGTGATAACTGAATAATAGGCAAAGGACATAGACATGATACAAAAGAGGAAATTTGTGTTAAACGGCTGTGTGGTCCAGGAATTGGAGTTCGATTTCCGGCAGGGGTAAGATTTTTTTTTCTGCTGCTCACAGCGTCCAGACCTACTCTGACGTTCACCCAGCATCGTGTCCGGTGGGTACCAGGGAATCTTTCCGTGGGGTTAAAGAGGCATTGGTTTGTAGCTGACCACCCACCTCCATCCAGTACCGAGATTGTGAATGGTAGGGTTATACCTCCACTTCCCCTTACATCTTTGTGGTACAGTGCTTAATTATTTAAGCGCAGGGGAAACTTCACCTTTACTTCAAAATTTTCCTTCGCCAAGAGGAAATTTCTCAGCGTAATAGAGTGATCAATTTGAATTTATGGCTTATTAGGTATAGTAGTTTATAAAGTAAATATACCCAAAATTTAGGAAATAAAAACATAATACTCAAACTAAAACCGACGTTACCACTAATCAAAATTTTAGGTATATTAATTTAGGGTCACGCAGTAGTGTAGTTGGTTGAGGCACTATGCTACAAGCCGGATGGTCGCGGGTTCGATTCCCGATGAGGTCACTGAATTTTTCAATTGGCCTAATCCTTTAAGCCGCACTATGGCCCTGGGGTCAACTCATGATCTGACATAAATGAGTACCAGGAATCTTCCTGGGCGGTAAATGGCGGCCGGCGCTTAAGGCTGGAAACTTCACCGAAATCTATGAGCCGATTTTCTAGAACAGTGTTTCTCAACCGCCGGTCCACGGCCCGATACCGGGACCTCGTCTTATAGAAAAACGAATTTACTGGGCCGCGGTCTGACAAAAGTTGAGAACCACTGGTCTAGAAAATGTGGGAGCCTCGACGGCTCACAACCCTATAGGTCTTCACGGCCTGGTGAAACATTTGGTAAACATTTTTCCCGCTGGAATGAATACACATGCAACAATAGAACTTTTGGGCCCGGTGTTTTCTTTGCTGTCCATCTCATATCAAATACTCAGTACGTAATGAAAGGATGGTAGATGAACTCATCCCGTTTGCACCCTTCAGAACCAGTCAAACGCTCTGCCTTTTAAGACAAAAGAAAGAAAAACTGTCTGCAATAGTTAGTCTTACATTCTTTCTGAATAGACTGTACCTCATGTACTGATTTGAACAGAACTGTACCTATAATTGACGGTCACACCTCTGTTTGTTACAGTCGGAGGAAAGTAGGAGGCAAACTCTGGGCTCGGCATTTAACAAGGGGCGGGTGCAAATCAATTTATTCAGAAAGGCTGTATCAGCTTAGCATTTTGCACAATTCTCCGATTTCAAGTCGAGTGGTAAGTTATTACGTAATCATTGTTTTGTCCACCTGAACAAGGAGTGTTTGCCCCTGCAGCTACTGCCGAGAATAATGCTTTAAAACACAGTGGTTGTTATGTGTACCACATGCTTGAGCATTAAAAAACTT
>NW_019739219.1:255702-330292 GCF_002891405.2 Cryptotermes secundus | reverse complement strand
GAAAAAAGTTGATTTATGTGGTTTCAAAGACTAAACAGCACTAGCCGATTGTTTTTGTAACGGAAACAGGTAGTTTTCTCCTCGGTAGGAATTAAATGTGCAGATAAACATTTTGATAGATCTGAAACTGGTTTTTGCACAAGTGTTTGGTGCTTATCCAAAGTATGCACTTAAAAATCTGTAAAATGAGATAAGTATGCTTTTTTTGCAAATACAGCAACAGCCAGATAGCGACTAACGTTAGGGTTCGCGTATGTAATGCCGGACTGCTGGTTAGAAGTCAGTTCGCATTCGGAAGGTCCTGCGATCGGCCAACTCGATCAAAGTTTCCCGTGGTTTTCCTCGATCCTAGAGCAAATGCTATGAATGTATGAATGAATGTATAAGGGGTGGGCCTTCTCGGCCCTTGCACCGCGACCTACAGTGATTTATTGTGCTTCCCCTTCTGATTATCCCCTCAACAATCCTTCGCTTCGAATGATGCGCAGGATTTTGTACATGGGGACGTCGAAATAGTTACTTGGTTCCATAAAGTATTGATCCAAGTGACATAATCTTAGATAAGCTAAGGCCTCACATTCGCACAGGATATGTGTGGTTGTTTCATTTTCTTCTTGACACCTCTCACAAGTGGGACTATCACTCAGTCCCAGTTTGAACAGGTGTCCTTTGAGGTGACAGTGTCCTGTAAGTAGTCCCACCATCCGAGAGCAAATGCTAAGTTGGTGCCAAAATTCCACGTTGCACTGCTTGCTTCACGTGCAGCCGTCCCACTGGTAACATCAAAATTTCGCCCTAGTGAAGCCCTCCCAATATTAAAAAGAAATTTCTCTATAATGCGGTCCTTCCAGCGTCATGTGTATTTTTTTAATCATACGCATTAGCTCTGCCAGAAGGACGAGCGGGCACTGCCTGGGCACCTTCTTGCCCCCCCCCCAAATGCAGTCTCTCTCTCTCTCTCTCTCTCTCTAAAATTAGTTTCAAGTCGCTATTTCTAACCCTCTGACGCCTTCACTTTCATACTACTTTTATCAGAAGGGCGAACGGGCTAAGCCTGGGTACCTGCTGACAAAACGATACCATTTTCATTCCCTTCCTCAAATAAACTATCTCTAAACGAGTACCAGTCGGTATAGCGACTAGCTACGGGCTGGTCGGAGTTCGAGTACCGGTAGGGTCAAAAATTTTCTCTTCTCTACGTCGTCCAGACCGGCTTTGGGGTCCACCCAACCTACTTCCCCGGGGATAAAGCGACCTGGACGTGAAGCTGACCACTCATCTCCAGTTAGTGCCGAGGTCAAGAAAATGTGGATCTATACATCCCCTCCCTCACACGCCTTCGTGGCGTAGTGTTTAATTAGTTAAGCACATGGACAGCTTTACTATTTACTTTTACGTAACGAGTACATTCCGAAGTAAACAGCGTCACGATTACGCTAACCCGTTTGCTATAAGCGGGCGCCGTACGTAAATAAGATGTCATCCGATATATCGTGCGCTTCTAGACTAACTTTGAAAGTAATAGACGAAATGTGTTGTGGTCACGTAAGTAGGTCTTGATGCCCTGTAAACCAGTATACTGCGTGCCCGCCATAATCTTAAGATCTCTCGTCCTGGCTGTAGCCGACCTCTGGCGGAAGAATACAGCGCCGTTGTACAACTTCATTTCAACTTCAAAGGTAAAGCGCGTATTTACACGCTCGCAGCGGTCAGAGCACTTAGCGGCATAATCAGAAAGCTTTGTAACGGGCCAGATAAACACGTGACTGTCAGCAGATACTGTTGTGTCATCGCTGAGGGATCATGTAATCGCGGCTGGACTATAGTCACCGTTTGTTGAATAAATATTGCAAGTGGCAATTCAAGGAATTCTCAGTGTAATGAGTTAATGGGAATTAAATTGTATGATCTACGCAGGTCTAGCCAGAGTTTAGTTATATAAACGGCGTGAGACACTGCATATATATGAAATCATTTTTATTATTTGCTTTTCTATTTTAACCTTTGCTTTTCTACTTTAACCTCTCTCAGTACCAGGAAGGGTAATACCAAGAAAGAGATGTATATTTACAAATGTATTTAATTATCATATTCTATAACCTCACATCAAAGGAAAACATTCAGCTGTTAAGTAGGAAACCTAAATCTGTTCTGCGAAATGTACTGTAGCGTGTACAACCGTTGCTATGCAACAACTGCGAGATAAGAGGAATAAATAGCGAATGTTTCTAGGCAACGGCTCGGGAAACACGTTCCCTTGACAACGAGTAGGCACGCAACAATAAAAAAATGTATTTTCAATGTGTCCGTGCGAGGAAGTTATAACCATTACAGTTAGAGCAATGAGTTCACACCCGTGTGGAGGCAGGGTCGAATACCTCCACCGTGACCCTGAGAGCCGTATGAGGCGACGGAAGGGGAAGTCTCAAATCCGAGACAGCAAAATATGGTTGCGAGTCCCAAGGGAATCGGACCTCAGAAAGACTGCGCTGAGGGCCAGCAGCATGTACAAAAGACAGACCCGTCCTCTCGTCAGAGAGGGCGCCCCACAGAAACAAGATCGTAGCTGTCAAACAGTAATAAATATCTGGTTATGAGCCCCACATAGGGCTCGACACCAAGACCTACTGACTGACTGACTGACCGTCAGGAGCACTTTGACTTTGTACAATGAGTTGAGTTGAGAGGTAGTTCCGTACGGGAGGCTGTGAAGTTAGAACCTGAGCGCATGAAGCTGAAGAATCTCCACTGACAGAAGCCGTTGCCAGGGAACGGCTGGTGAAGGCACAGTAGGCTGGAAAGGACTTAACGAGTGCTGTGGTGATTTGTGTATTGTGTACATGAACGGTGACGCTGTAGCTGCTTGTAGTTCCAAGTCGTATACCTAAGTTGTCAATAAGTTCATTCACCAATCACCGATTGCCCTAATGTACGTAGCATGCCCCGGGTGATTATGATGATGGAAAATTTGGTGGTGGAATGAAGATTGGCAGGAGAAACCGAAATACTCGGAGAAAACCCGATCCAGCGCCACTTTGTCCACAACAAATCCCACTTGACCAGACCCGGGATCGAACCCGGGCCGCCGCGGTGGGAAGCCAGTCGGTCTTCGTTCCTTGTTGTATAACCTCGGGTCGGATCCAACAGAAAATACCGTTTCCACCGGTATAGCCCAATAATACTTAGATCGTTACTTACGTATTCGTTGCTGCGGGAACCCGTTTACCAAGTCGTTGCCTAGCATTGAACGTCTACTCTGGCTCCGCTATTCTGGATTTCAGGCGTCATGTCAAAATATTAAGATTACTGTTTTCTGTGATGTGACGCCGAGTAACATGGTAGAAAGGTATTAACGTTTCGGAGGAACTTTTAGCCTCCATCTTCAGAGGGAATAGTACAACTCTTATACTCTGAAGGTGGAACGTTAGTACATTTCAACGGAGCACATGTCTTGACATGTCTTCATGCAGATTTCTGCAAGTTTTTTTTAAACTTGCCTGCAAACGAAACTTGAGACGCCCACGGACAAAGTGTAAGGATCCGTTTTAGCCTTGAAAAGGGGCATAATTGCCCAAACCTTGTTGGAGAGATAATCGCACTCCAGCAAGGCTAACACATGGCATCGATCTGAGTTGACCCATTAGCTTCTCAAGGACACTGCTCCATGGAGTTTAGTTTACGTGTAGTTAAGTCTTCGCTACATGGAACAAAATAAGAATTGTAAGTATGACGTCACATTTTAGTAAGGTACGATAAGGTAAAGCTATCCAACAGGCCACGGAGACCCATACGATTGTGAGACGTCGAGGCTCCCCCACTACTGGGGGTAATGCTATTCCTGTAACAGGCCGTGAAGGCCCATAGTGTTGTGAGTGAATATGCTACGACTGCTTCCTCACAAATCCTTTCCAAGTCGTTATACAGCAATCATCCTACCATTCGATGATATGTAGTCGTTGGCTTCCCACCTCGGCGGCCCGGGTTCGACACCGGGTCTGGTCAAGTGGGATTTGTGGTGGACAAAGTGGCGCTGGGGCAGGTTTTCTCCGAGTACTTCGGTTTCCCCTGCCAATCTTCATTCCACCAATAGCTCCACAATCACCCTCACCTATCATCTGGGGCTGGTACAATAGGCCAGAAGTGGCCGCGGTACAAGGGACTTAGCCCCACCCCACTAGCAATAAAAAAAATTATAATCTCCGTGGCTTGAGTCCGCAAGCGAACTATACTGCTATACAGACCGAGCGACCGCCGCTTGTCGGCGAAGTTAGTGCGGATAGAGGGTGTGGTGTGGTCAGCGCAACGAATCCCCACGGCCGTTAATTTCGGTTTTATAGACAGGAGCCGCTGTTTCCTTGAAATTGCCCCACAGTTATCCTCCCGAGGCTGAGTGGACCCCGCTCCAGACCCACTACTTCTCAGAAAATCTTGTACCGCCAGGAATCGTACCCGGTTCCTCAGGATATGTAGCCAGGAACTCTGACCACTACACCACAAGGGCGGCCTCGAACCTCAGATGTCATATTTAATTTTATTGATTTATGATTTATTTAATGATGCTTCCAATAACTTAGATTTCTAATACAAGATGAAGTAGTTACACGATGTCTTATCTCTGTGATCTGTAACAAATTTTTTCCGTCGTTTGTACAACAAAAACAGTTGGTATTTTGCACTAACAAGCGCTGCCTACGCCCTGTTGTTAATTGCACGACTTGGGCGCATCTCTGCCCACATAGTCTACAAGAGAGAGGAATGCCGTAGGGTCGACGAACACGAAGTAACATATAAGGCAATGCAGAAGCTGAGTTCTTATGATATCGATATCTCGAATCGAAGTCAAGCGAATTATACTGGAAGCAACCGGATCAACACTTTGATTGATATGCGTGATGTACCCATTTCGAAACTAGGCCTTGAGACTTATTCTGAGTGAAGTTTGACGTGATTTTCCTCATCCGCTCTAGAAAAGTAGCTGATGGTATGGATTGGATTGGTCTGGCTCAGGATAGGGAGCATTGGAGGGCTCTCGTGAACACGGTAATGAACGTACGGGTTCCATAAAATGCTGGGAAATCCTTGAGTAACTGCAGAATGGGCCGCTCCTCAAGAAGGCCTCAGCTTCATGAGTGAGTGAACGTGAGAATGATGAGTGTAGACTTTCAGTGATCTGCATGTAAGCGGTGATTGAACCGTTCTCCTGATGTGCTGCAGAACACGTTTAGGTTAAGTGATTTGTGTTACATAACTACATTTGGCTGTGTAACTTTTCCCTTAACGAGTTAGCCCGGTTCGTGATGTGTTCCACTGTCATACAAGAACCAGACAACTAACCAAACTTCTTGCAGCCGGGAGGCGCGCCTGGAAGAACTAGTTCCACACTTTCAGGTTCTTGTACATGGATGTGTAATAGTTGCAATTTGTTTCAGTCTTATTTCGTATTACGCCCTGGGGTCTGTTTCCCATCAGAATTATTCTGGAGCTATGGATCTTATAGGCAGTCGGCAGGACTCCTTGGACGGGGTATCAACCCTGTCGCAAGGCCGCTACCTACACAGAACCACACAAACAAAAGAAACGCGATCAGACATTCGTACCAACTATCCCATTTGCTTTGAGCGGGTGAAGACATTGCGTGCCTTAGACCGCACAATCACTGTGATGGGCTGTTTCAGATTTAAAAATTCGATTATTGGGGGGTGGAGTCCAACTGGGTCCACTCGGCACGACGGCCACTGATTGACCTATTGTAGCCTGCCCCGGGTGATTATGATGATGGAGAATTTGGTGGAATGAAAATTGGCAGGGTAAACCGAAGTACGCGGAGAAAATCCGCCTCAGCGCCACTTTGTCCACCACAAATCTCACTTGACCAGATCCGGGATCGTACCCGGGCCACTGCGGTGGGAAGCCAGCGACTAACCGCTTGAGCTATGGCGCTACCCTACAGAACACAGTTAATGTAAGCATATGGGAAATTTAGAGGTACCTAAATTGTTCGCAGTAATGGCAAACACAGTTTTCTGCACAATAGGGACATCCAAATGTTGTCCTTCAAGTTATGTATCCCGACATATGTTTATTATTGGATTATTTGACGATTGATTGTGATTAATAAATTAGAGTTGATGTGGAACAGAAGCGGTAGAGGCATATTTAAAATACTATCCCATCCGTTACCTCACTTGACTAAGGAATGCGATGAAAGCTCTTGGGAATTTTTGTCAGTAGTTCAGCCGCGTTTTGAAAATATTATATTCTGAATGCAATTTTAAAATGTTACCGCTACACGAAATTGCTATGTGCACATTAAGGAAGTACATTTACCGGTATAGTAATTACTCGAACTATTGAGAATAAGTAGTTTAAGACTGTGAACAAAGCCGTATTCTGCGATGTGGCGCCGTATAGATATTGTATTAACTGACTTTTCGGAGTAACGGATTTTTTTTCTTTTTACTTCTGCCCTGAATATGGAGGCGAGATGCTCCTCTGAAACGTCGGTTAATACAATATCTACACGACGCCACATCCCAGAAGACGGCTTTCTTCATAGTCACCGCCGTGAAAACCTCAAATCTTAACATAGTTTAAGACTGTTTATTCGGAATTCGTTGATAGTCATAGTTATTTGTATGAAAACCAAATTTGAAAAAAAAAAATTAATTTCCTTCCGTAGCTGGAGACATCCGAAAAATTCCTACTCTCTTAGTCTGCTCGGTATGAAAGTGGCTCTTCTCAAGGACTCAGTATTATAAGAATTTTCAGAGTCTTCTCGTCCTGATGGAAGGAATATGACTCATTTTCGAAACGTTACTGTTTCCATATAGATAAGTAGGGTGATGCACAAATTCTTGAAGTAAGTAGCTCCAAGAAGTAGAGTCCTTGTTGAGAAGACTACAAATGTACAGCCACTGAATAAATTCCCATCATCCTATGGAACCAGAAAGACTACTGAAGACAGAATAATTAGCGTGTCCTGGTGAATTCTGAAGTGGGTAGATTAGTGACTGATTGTGATTAAGAGAGATTTTAAAAGAAGATGTCAATAAATCCAATTAACCAAACAAGAACCCGTTAATATTTGTCACGGAGCCATAAACACGTGACAGTATGTAAGAAAAGTTGTAGTCCCCTTCCCAGTGGTTTTCTTTCTAATGTAATAGAACTGAATTGCGCCTGTTGGATTTGAGGTTGTCCCAGCATTGACTATGAATGATGCAGACTTCTGGGTTGTAAATCGGCGTAGGTCGGAGAGAGCACTACACTTCAGGTCGATACTGATTTCTTGCTTGGCTTATTCTTCAACGCTGAAGATGGAGGCGATGTATTCCCCCGAAACGCCTTGCTCTTTCTGAATTACAAGGCAATATAACCCAAAAGACGGTATACAGAATTACTGTTCCTCAGCAAAACGAGAAAAATCGAAACATTGTAGATGGTATTATAACTGATGTTAAATTGTTGCCTTATCCGTGACACAGAATTCTTTAATTTCATGTAACTACTTACTCTTAGCGGCCTCCGTAGTCTAGAGGTAACGTTCCCACCTCATGACTCGTAGTACGCGGGTTCAAATACCCGGCGGAGGTCGTCGAATTTTTAAGGGCGAAAAAATTCAGGGAACAAGTCCTCCGGGAGGGACTTTAAGCCGTGGGTCCCGTGTCGTAGCTTTACGCCACGTAAAAGAACCTCATACCTCCAAAGGAGGTCACTGAGCCAAATTACGGACGTTTGCCGCCCAACAGCAGTCTCTAATACCTCCGGTAGATGGGGGAAGCATTATAGATACTTCTCAGCTAGTAGAGCCGGTCTCGCTGGCTGGGCGGGACTGATGGTAAGCACCAATACCGGTAGGATATAGAGACTGGTAGAAATCATAGAGGGAAGCACAATGGACGACTACAGGTCTACGTGCATGGGGAAATCCACCCTCTCTAATAACTAACTAACTAACTACTTACTCTTTTTCTGGTGACATCTAAATAATGTATTGTTGACACATTGCACATAAAAATTTCAAACATATCATGGAGAAAATCTCTGGTTATTCTATATAACTTCATTCTTAGTATTGAAACTGCATTATGAGGATTATTTAATACTGTGCAGGTTGTCACATCAGAGCCACGGCCACACAAATACGAAAACATTGCACTGCCACGTACCTATGGAATTTCTTCTGAGACGTCACCGCAGAACTACTATGACAGAACAAGCTACCGATCGGTGAGGAATGGTAAGGATGGTATTGTATTTCTACTCTGATGCTTTTGTTTTGTAAGGTTTTCCATAATGAAGCAGGTTGGTGCCACATATTGAGGTGCGAAGTGACAATGTTTCGGAAGAAATAGATTTTGGACAAGAGGTTTGGGAATTTTGATGCAGAAAGAAGTACTAGGAATATTAGGAAGTTGCTAGAATGCAAGAACAAAGAGCAGTGGAAGGAAATGAGAATATATAGATTAAATATAAAGAAAATTGAGAGAGGATTTTAAGAAAGAATGAGAGTGGATTACAAATAAATTTAGACAAGCAGTAATTAGAAGGTGTAGTAACAAAAATGTTTAATTAAAATGTTAATGTATAATGGATTATATCTATAACTTTAGGAGTAGTAATTCTTGTGGGATTCCAGAGCATAGGACCAGTAAGCCAAACCCCTGCACCAAAACTGTAAATTGTAATGGACTTAATAAAGTAATAATTCATTCATAGGGCATTCCATGAGGCATTCTGTAGAACACCATTATGCAGTTAAGTCTATGGTTCACATACAAGCCTCACAATTTATGTACATCCATGGGGTATCTTAGTGCCCAGGTGACCAGAGTACAGCCCGCAATGGAAGCAGAGGCACCGGTCTTCACAAATTTGAATCTGGTCCCGTGGCCACCCAACCAGCTATTCGGTGGATATCCGGGGAACACCTTTCCCAATCTAGTGCCAAGGTTAAGAATGTATGGAGTTTTGCCTCTGCTTTATAGCATACTTTATGGGATGGTGCTAGCACAGTGGCAACATATCACATAAATCTGAGATGACTATACCACAGTTTATGTGTATATTAAGGACTCAAGACAGTAACACATGATTGAGTTATTCTTTTTGAAATATTTTTGTTTCAGATACTGTTTATTTTTCTTGTTCCACCACAATCTGAAAATGTTAACCCTATGAGATAGCTTGATCTCTGTGTGACTGTCTTTGATTGGACGAATAAGATTTGATTTCCTGCAGGGAAGGATTTTCTCTCTGTCACTACTTCCAGCAGGCCCGTCACCCCTATGTCATATTTCTTGGGAAAAAGGATATCTTATACCTCTCCCTTACATACCTTACCAATTCAAATACCTATAGGCATAAATTTGTTTATTCTGTCGTATGTTCTTTTGAAATGTACATACGTATCTCCATGCTGAGTATTCCACCATATCCACACTGGATGAAGGTGGTTGATTAGCTTTATGCTTCAGCCGCTTTACCCCCAGGGATAGAGCTCCTGGCATTACTGGATTGAAGACTGCATGGACACAGAACCAGTGTGGACAAAACACTAACATCAGTTTCTTAACCAGCAGATGTGCATAAAATAAAAGAAGGGGATTACACCTACTATATGAAAATAGAAATATCTGCCATGCAAAATTTGATCATTAATATAATTAATAGGATTAGTTGTCATTATTGGATGTCACATATACCATCTCATTAAATACAGATATAAATTTTAAAGATAGAGTGCAGCAGTGTTGAGAATGTTACTGGCTCCATTTCATTTCACCAAGTTTTCAGAACTTACTGATCATCTTGCCAAATTTTTTACTGCCTTCCAAACAAGGAATAAAGATGGCAGTCAAGGGCACTGCAACCTCTGGGTATATCATTATCCAGGACATTGCATGTGCACAAAATATTCCACTGGTATTGTCATAATAAGCTGGTATTAGGTAAACATCTTAGGTCAATACCCAAATAAGTGTCAGAAAATACAATTTAAAGACATTGGTGTGTTTACATTGTCATTTGTATGGACAGATAAACACAAGTGTGAAAGGTTTTAAGTACTGGTTTCAAAATCTTGTCTTTTTTAAACATATGTTCTAAGAACCTTTCCGGATATATTGATGTAAGCATACTCTAAAGGTAAAATTACCTCCATTTCTAGGCATTGACTGGGGATATGGGTGTAAAGCTCCACACATGTAGACCTTGGCATGGGATGGAGAAGGGTTATCAAGTTAATCATCAAGTTTTCTTTGACCCCTGAGAAAGATCCCATAATCCATATTTGATAAGTTGGTTGTGCTTAGGGGATTCTCTGGATATAGAGGGAAAAATCATTCTGTCCCTGCCATAATCAAATCCCAGCTATTCAGCCCATAGTCAGTCATCTACTGACTGAACTATCATATAACATTCAGATGCATGTAACATTTTATATTACATGTTCATGTGGATGGCAATGCCCTGTACTGATGGAACTTGCTCATGTGAATGGACAACAGAATTATTTAAATTAGTGCTTCTTTTTGTGTAAAAATTTAGCTCTTAACTAACTTACAAATATTGTATGAATTAGGATTGGTTTTACTGAATGTTTTGGGATTCTGTACTCTTGCTTTATGGTCACTGTAATGGTAGTGGGGGGGGGGGACTGTGCCATAGCTCAAGCGGTTAGTTGTTGGCTTCCCACCGCGGCGGCCCGGGTTCGATCCCAGGTCTGGTCGAGTGGGATTTGTGATGGACAAAGTGGCGAGTTTTCTCTGAGTACTTCTGTTTCCCCTGCCAATCTTCATTCCACCAAATTCTCCATCATCATAAACACCAGGGGCAGGCTTCAATAGGCCAATCAGTGGCTGCTGTGCCGAGTGGACCCAGTTTGACTCCACCCCCAACTAAGCAAATTAATGGTAGTGGGCATATATTATGGTGAAAGATTGGTCTTTTGGGTTGTGTCATGTAGTCTTTTATGCAGATACTGACACTTTGGAGAGAAGTTCTGCCTCAGTTTTCAGGGTTGCAGTGTGTAACATGATGAATCATACTCCACCTACACACCTAATGCCTGTAATTAAAGCAATACTTATCTCCAGAATGATGATATCCCATGAAAGACTACACAGTTCCACAACAGAAGCCTACAATCTCAGCAACCATTACTGCAGAAACCTAAAAACATATGTTAGTAATGAAGTTCTTGTTTGTTATTTAGGATTGAAGTCTACTTCATGAAATTTTTATTAATAAATTTTTTTGTCAGGAATTTTGGGAGATCTCTGAGCAGAAGGATTGTTTTTACAGGAGAAACTCAGCTGATGCAACATGTAATTCCATCATCCCATAACTCCAACAGCAACGGGGATCATGTACAAGGAACTGAAATAGTTACTGCTTCTTCACAAGCGAGTGGCATCATCCCGTCAGCCAGGAGTTACAGTTCAGGAGTGTTAGACCAGACATTAGAACTCCAAATTGAACGGTCCCGTTCACATCACTCAGCACAGTCTAATCCAGGAGATGCACATTGGAAAAATAAAGAAGAACAGACAGATACTAACAAGACTGGTATGGAATACTCACACCAGACAGTTGCTGAAGACAAAATAAAATCACATCAGATTTTTAACACAAGCGTTGCAACTAACCCTGATAGGCAATATTCACAAAGGGAGAATGTTTATGACCACACCCAACAGAATATAAGTAAGGTTAGTATTTACAGTGGAAAGTTTGACAGCAATCAGTCTGGAGTTATAGATTATCTTTCAGAAGAGAAAGTTTCTAAGAATGCAACATTAAGCACTACACAGTTTTCAAATACACTAAAAAATGAAACTCATCAAATAGAGATGCTTGGAAAACATCATGGAAATGAACAGTTGACACTTCACAGACAGCCAGGTGGCAGAGATGCTGCTGTTCTGGAGCAAAGTGTTGAAAACACAACGCAGAAACACACGATTCTGACAACAACTCAGTCATCATACAGCAATAAATATGATGGATATGGGGTAACAAGCACAATAGGTTACTTAATGGATGTTTTGGAAGAAAAACACAGTGGACCATACAACACAAGTTCATTAGCACAAGGTCAAGATACTGAGCAGATGGCCATTCCAACCAGCCAACAGTTCAGCCCCTCAGAAAGTGTTTTCAGTACACCAGTATCAGCAAAGAGTGATGCTCCAATGTCATACAGTCAGCCGAATTCAGGAGATGAACACGAGCCAAGGATGCATTCATCACTGGTGTTTAAATGGAAGAACCAATGGACTATGAAAGGTTGGTTGCTCCAAGCTGCAAAAGATGTCTTGTATTGGGTTTCACGGCATTTCTGGGTGTGGCCTAGGTTACAGGAATTGTGCTGGATGTTGGTTAACAGATTAATTACATCATGGATAATTCTTTTGGATTTTGTTATTTTTGAAGGGATAATGGCTTCTGCAGGTGAAATATTTATAATTTCAACTTCTGGGTTATGTTACTTCTTCTTAAAAACTCTTACCATCACATAAATATTAATAAAAATGAATTATTTGTCTGTTATATTGCCTGGCTTTCCAATTTCTTTCTTTCCTCAAAATTGATTTCTGTCAAACTTTTTTCTAAGAATGGTAAGGTGTGATTTACATCACTTATAGTTGTGACACTACTTGGTTCTCACATTGTGAAGTGCATATGATGCATTATCACAAGAGAGTGACAAATTTGAAGTCCAATATGTCGATTTTTTAGATTTTGTATTATTATGCTGAAAGTTGTAATTTGTTATAACAAAGCAATGTTGCAGTGCTTTGAATACAAAGATATTGGTAAATCTTGTACATGTATAACATATGAAATCCATGAAATATCCATAACATATGAGCCAGAATAGCTCAGTTAGTAAAGTGACTGATTATGGGCTTGAATGCAGGGTTGATTCTGGTTGAAGGTAGGGAATTGTCTCTCACCTCTGGCCCTGAAGCTAACCTAGCCTTTATGAAATTTATGCTGCGTTGGAATTATATGGCCAATGTGTGAAAATAGTCCCCCCCCCCCTTCGAGCACTGAGAATTAGAATGTCAATGGCCCTTGTAACATTTAATGGTGTCTAAGAAGCTTTACTTATGCCTTTACTTTATATGAAATAACAAACTCTGAGCATTAATTTTTATGTTTCTAGACAACAGAGGAGAGGACAGAAAATTCTGGACTGAGTTAGTTTTCACTGTGTTTACTTCTAGACCAACCTCCTTAGTGAAGTAGGGCTGTCCTCCATGCATTTTGATCCTAAGTTGTCATATTTAGGTGAAGGTTTCATTTGTCAAACATCCATTATCTTGGGTGTTACATAGTCTCTTGAGTAGCATCCTTAATACATCATAGAGTTGGCTTTGTAATGTTATTGAGAGAGCAGTTTATGGATGCATAATTTGTACACATAAAGATAAAAAATGTAAAGCTATTCCTATAACAGGGGGACCCATAGGGCTCCCAAATTTTTCTAAACATTCAGCTCATGGGTGGAGGTGAGGTTATCAGGCATATACACCGGATTTCCTTTACACCAGGAAGATTCCTGGTACTCATTTTAGTTAGAAGCTGAGTCAACACCGGGGTACATAGTGTAGCTGGAAGGATTAGGTCAATTTAAAATCCAATTACCTCATCAGGACCTGAACCTGTGACCTTTCGGCTTGTAGCATAGTACTCAACCAACTACGCTACTGTGTGTCCCATAATTTATCCATATATAATAATAAAATAGAGAAAGAGGCTCAGACAATAGGCAGATTATCACTCTAAAATAAGTATAGTTTACTATATGCAAGTTGCAAAATTCCATCAGAAATTTAAGATTTTTCTAACTTTAAGAATTGCCAAGCTGATTACATTGTCACAGATCCTGGTAGAAATGTAGAATGAAACTGCTTGTTACAAGTACTGTACATTACAAATGGAAGCGTATCTCCAACATTTAATAGCATTCTGTGTTGCTCATTTTAGAAGATAAAGAAATTATTCCTATTTTATAAATAAACCACTTTCAATTTTGTTTCAGTTATGAGAAAAAAAATCTGTAAAAGACATTGTGGTAGTGTAGGAATAATGTTTAGGGAATATTGCTATAAATTTTTTAAGTTCCAGCTGTAAGTGTGTTTATAAATATATTGTTTATCTGTTGTAGATCAAAATGCATCCCAATACATGGATAACTCAGGAGGATCAAAGATTATCTTTCCAGGAGAACCAGAGGGGTATTCAGTGCCCAAGTTCACTCCAGAAGTCAGTGGTCAGCAGCCTAAATGTGCTGATGAAGATGGCTTCTGTGAATCAGCTGACAACTACCCAGTGTTAGTATTCACACTAACATCTTAAGGGGAATGTCAACACAACCCAATATTTACCTTCATATACTAAATTTTCACATTGCCCTGTGTGATGGGCATCATCATCATCAGCAGTAGCAGAAGCAGCACCACCACCACCTCTATAATAATTCAATTCAATTCTTTATTATTTATGTGCCGAGTCAACAGCCGTAAGGCCAATTACAGACAGAGCACAGGGTAGATACAAGTAATTACATTATGGAAAAACACAACGTAAAGTCAAAGACAAATTACAGGCAAGCACTGGAGGAAAACAAAATAATGCAGACAAGTGTAGGTATATTTGTTAAATCAAATAAAATGAAGGATTATTTATAATTGTATATTTTGTATATCAGATAATTATAAAAAAAGTAAAGCTATCCCTGTAACAGGCCGTGAAGGCCCATAGGGTTGTGAGACGTTGAGGATCCCACATTATCTAGACAATCAGCTCAAAGATGGCGGTAAGGTTGTCAGCCTTACACACCAGCCGCACTTTACTCCCCAGGAAAATTATTTATATAATTCCTGGCACTCATTTCTGTTAGAGGCTGAGTGAACCCCATGGCCATAGTGCGGCTGGAAGGATTAGGTCAAAAATCTACTGACCTCATCGGGATCCCTCAGTGACAAATATGAAAGGTTGTTGGGATTTGGATTGCATTTAAACTTAATTTAGTTTTTATTTTGTCCATCAGAGGAAGCTCCTTTCAAACATTAACTGAAGGAGTGTTTGTTGGATTCCCACAATGGTGGCCATGAAAAGTGCTGTTTTCTGAAATGTAATGCCATGTCGTCCAGTAGAACAGTATTTCCTTTAGACACTGATGAGTTCATAACATATTTTATTCATGGCAATTAAACTCCATTATCTCTTAAGGGACAAGTGAAGCCAGTTTTGTTTAAGCATTTGATTTTAGCTTGCTGACAAACCAGGAGTATATTTTAATTTAAGAGAGACCTACAGCATCAACCAACTGAACAGATTGATCTACAGATAACACTGTAGACTTGTATTTAGAGTGAGCGTGGTTCAAGTCTTGGCTAGGACATCAGCTATCTTGGCAGGAGATTATGGGGGTTTTCCTCAGTCTCTCCATACAAATGTTAGGATAGTAGCTTCCTTAGGCTATGATCACTTCCTTCCAGATACTGTCCAACCATTATTCATATTCATGTCTTTATTTGTTCCAGAAATCCATATTTGGCAATACAGCCTCCAGATATAGAACAAGTCAAGTATCATACAAGTCATATAAGTTACCAAATACTGTAATACTTAACTACATACACAAATTGTGTACAAGTCACAAACATACCATATACTACTATAAAAGTATATTCCAACATTGCTCTTTTGCCTTCTTGAAGGATATGATACATCCATGAGATATCACATTACTGGGCCTAACTATATATTAATTGAATTAAATTTTGTATGTGATCAAAACCCCAACAAGAGAGTGGTGTGAAAGTAATTTTTTATGTATTTATGTATAAACTATTTATTGAAGTTATTAAAATCCTACTGTCTACAAGAATATTAGGTTTCACCAATTAAGATTAAATATTTTGTTTTTCAGAGACTATGTGAGAAGAATTTTCCAAAATGAGGCAAATTCGTATATTTTTGGATCAGATTTGGTGAGTACAACATACAAAACTTCCAGATTTCCATAAACATATAAGAGGTTGTAAAAATTGACATGAGCATAATAAAATAACCTTTAAATCTCATGTGCCATTATTTAAATTCAGTTAAATTGAAAGTAATGTCATTAAATGTTACT
The DNA here is from genome assembly GCF_002891405.2 of Cryptotermes secundus. Taxonomy (NCBI): domain Eukaryota; kingdom Metazoa; phylum Arthropoda; class Insecta; order Blattodea; family Kalotermitidae; genus Cryptotermes; species Cryptotermes secundus. Next base: position 314,139 of record NW_019739219.1, on the reverse strand, counting down.
GGGTAAATGCATTAATGTTCGGTGCTGATACAGTAATATATGGCCGAATGTAATGTTGTAATGTTGTGTACTATTCATGGCAAAGTAGTCAGCTGACATAAATGAATAGTCCGGTCTTTTCCTTTGGTAATGGGCATAGGAAGGAAGGGACTGATAGTAACCACAGAATACAGACACTGTCTACAAAACACACTGGTGGTTTGGATATTACATTTGAAGATCTGGAATGTAAAATAATCATTTAGTTTGTGTGTTGAAAAAAATGTCAGGTGACCACGACTGAGTGATTTAATTCATGCTTATGGTGTGTGAATTATTTTCGTTTCAGATGGATGTAAATCTCAGAATAAATCCTGATGAAGAAGTGTCGCTTTGTCCTTCCATGGTAAGAATATTTTCTGGAAGAATATTGTGGAACAGTGATGTGCAATTATGATTACCATTCTTTTTGGATATAATGCTGTGTGGGTTTGTAAATGGTTACCAGCATTTTGGAGGAATATGCTTCTTCCATCTTCAAGGAAGCAGTTGGAGGCAGCAGGTTCCTTAAAAACGCTGGTAACCATACAAGATCTACATGACTTGCATTCCAGAAGACCATAACCTTGACAGTTGCTACTGTTAGGACCTCACATCCTACACAGAGTTGCAAAATATGTAAAACAAAAGTGACAAGGTCAATTATATTGTGTTAACATTATTTCATGTTTCCTTCCAGTTAACAGTTACATACCAGGTTTGGAATATACGAGATTTTGAGAGACCCCTGCAAAATAGCCTACTTACAACAATTCATCATTTAACTCCACTGTGGTTGCTTGTAATTATAGACTGAAATAAAATATTTGCAAACATTATTAAGGAAACATGGGTATCATTTTATTAATTTTTGCATAATTTTGTTCCCATTCAATTCTATGAAATGGTTGTTTGATTTTGTTGCGTTTTTCATCCTTATATTACACTTATATTAAATTTGTTTCAAATTAAAATCTGCAAATTACTTATTTATCTAAAAATCAGTTTCTCTTACAAAGAATATGTGGCATTGCAGACAAGTATCCGCTGTTTGTGTGAGGACTAAATTCATTAATGGACACGCAAGTAGACACCTAGTTCGCTCAAAAGCAACACTGGTAAGAGAATAATATGAAGTGGCTGTCTTGTATGTAAAATAGCCATTTTACATGGTTCTCCCTTAAAGAAAGTTAACATATCAGAGGTAGGAATGTATTTTAAAAATAAGTTATGTCATTTCTTCTTAAAAAAAAAACAAAGAATTAGCCATTACTGTAATATTTTAAAGTATAAGTTAATAACTAAACTGTTATAAATACTTGTATTTTTTCATTATTACATGTTTTATATAGAGCTGAGATGATACAACTCAGTGGGCTAGGATCCTAACTCGTTCCCATCCAATGTTTATGTCACTAGCATATGTTGGTGGGCACTGCTAATACCTATGAATACATGTATGAGTATGTTAAACAAATATTATNTCTTCATAGTCACCGCCGTGAAAGCCTCAAATCTTAAATATTATAGTAATTATCAGAAAGTATTTGCAAATAAAACTCTCATAAATAAATTCCTTTGATTTTCCCTTTCATGCTCAGAATGTTTTATTCCTTCAGCAACAGGAGCGAGACCATAAAGCAATTAATCTCTCTTCAAGGTGATAGTCTTCTGAGATATGGCAAAATGTACGTTTACCCTCTTCTGTGGAGTTGCAGTGAAGATGGAGTCATAAAGTTGCTCCAAAATGCTGGAACCTACTCTGAATCACATGCTAGAAGATGGTATTCTTGATAATGACTGCTGTGAGTGCTTCGCTGTTTCAGGAACAAGTGGTGTATCCCAAAGTGGCTCAGAATAAAGATGATAAATGGCTGTATATTATAAATCAGGAGACATATTTTCAAGGAATTCGCATTGAAAAGTGCGCGTGAGTATATTTTCAGTCATAATTTGAAGTTTTGCTGGGACTCCTTAAACATGGAAACTGAACTTCAAATACCGTAACTGGAGAATTTTTTGACTTTCTTGACCTTTTAAGGCAAAATCCTTCTTCTATATAAAGAAATGTGTCTGTGTTCTGATGTGATATCTTGGAGGACTGATACTTCAGCATGATGTTGACACCAATTATGAGGCCCATCCAGTGGGTATTTTGAGGATTTGTTGAAATTCCGTTCTTATTGACCACATGGTAATTAAGCACAGGGAAACGTTGTTATTGTTGTTAGTAGTAGTTGTGGTTGTGGTAGTAGTAGTAGTAGTAGTAGTAGTCCTACTTATTAATATCTCTCTCACCCCATGAAACTTGTTAATAGCATAGGATAATAACACCATGTTGTGTTAGCCATTGTGTTATAGATGTCTGTCTTCTTAAAATTTAATAATTTATCTTTCTTGTTTTTTAGGAAACAGGGTTCTTGTACATTTGCAGAAAATTTTCCAAATGGTTACACAACAAGCTGTCAGCAGAAGTACATCTATCGCAAGCTGATAGCTTTGGGTGAAGATGGCAGGCCTGTTACCGATTCATTTCGCCTCCCATCATGCTGCTCATGTGTCGTCACAAAGTCATTCCGTTCACGAAGGATGGCAAGTGACCTGGGAAAGTCTCAGATTCCATCAAAAAGAAGAAGAAGGAGGTAGGAAGTCCTTTATGCTACATCACAAGGTAAGAACTATATTTGCAGTAGATTTGTGGTTGCTTCCAGGGGGATTGTTAATTAAAATTAGGTCTCTCTTAATACTTCAGATACACCTTTCTTTTGAAATTAACATGTCATCATCATTTCTTCTATTTCTTATACGAAAAGTGTTTTGAGTAATAACATTTTCCACATTCTTAGCTACAAAACTTTTATAATAAAAAAAAGGCGCAGTTATGTTACATGCCATCACTTCTTTCATATTCAACTGCTGGCTTATGAATATAACCTGAATTATAAGGTAAAGTTGTCCCTGTGCTTGACTATTTAAGCACTACACCATGAAGGTGTATAGGGGAGTGGATGTGTAGATCCACATTTTCTTGACCTCGGCACTAGATGGAGGTGAGTGATCAGCTTCACACACCAGTCTTTTACCCCCGCGGAAAGAGCCCCCAGTACACATTGGACAAGAGTTTGGGTGGACCCCAGAGCCAGTCTGGACAATGCAGAGAAGACAACATTCTTGACCCTATTGGGACTCGAACTCATCATGGTTGTCCAGCCCATAACCAGTTGCTGTACTGACTATGTTATCCCGGCTCCAACCTCAATTAGACATTATTTTCTAAAATAAAAATATTTTCTTTAAAACCCCTTGAACTTTATATTGAATGTTTAAAATGCAAATATTGTAAGTCAACTTTTGATAAAAAGTCTTATAAAATCTTCCTTCTATTATATACACATGAACTGATTTGTTTTACATTCAGATGGCTGCCTCCAGATGGAGAAGCTTTCCTTTGAGAGTGTGGAGTTGTGCCTTCCTTTTCTCATGATGAGAAGAACTGTTGGTGTACAGGCACCTTGAATACAAATATCACCAACAACTTTGGCTGTGCTTGTGGGAGGATTTCCCACCAAACTACTATCATAACATGTGAGATTTGTAGTTCTCACATTGTTGACTGTAAAGAGTACTATTGTAATACAGGATAGTTCTTTATTTAGTATGTATAATAGAACCAAGATCTCAACCCACATTGATTCCTATGTCAGGAATTTAGGAGTAGTTTCTATTTTATACTTCAAAATAATAAGGATGAGTTTACTAATGCTGTAATTGTGGTTTATAAATAATTTAATGTGTCCAGAAATTATGAAGTACAATTTGATGAAGCATTCTATGATAAATGTTATGTATTAAATATTTTAGAAACAGTTTGTAATTTAATGTATTGTAAAGTATTAATAAATAACAATAAATACTGAATGAAATTTCCTTGCAGGATATTTTGGAATAGTTATTATAATTACTTCATTTCAAGAAGGTCAGAGTTTTGCCATAATCTTAACCTTTTTACAAAAGGTATGAATTCCCAGAAATCTATTTAACAAGAAAAATATTTTAGACAGACCATGGATATTCCATTAATTTGAAGTCAACAGTTAGAAATAAGATATCAGGACATAAAACATTCACACTTAAATAACACTAAAAGATGATAAATCGTAGTACACATGTACAAAATATGCATTTATTATGTTGATGCTGATGGACATGTGGAAGTCTTTATGGGGAGTGAGATTAAGCTCATGAAATGGCTAAGTTCTGAATACAGTGTAATGTCATGAGGTGACTGCAAAGGGCAGGAAGGATGCTTGGCAACATTAGACAAATGCTAATAAAGTTCTTGAAGCCAAGACAGTTTTAGGCATACGACCATTCAAGTGACTAGACTTTCATGGTAGCGATTACTACCAGAAATAGGGCATAATCTGCTGTACAAAGCCTGGATTGACAGAGGCATTTCTATATTGTACATAGAAATAGTAATTAAGACTAGAATTAGATTGTAATTATATGTCAATACTGACAATGGACTGACTAAGAATTACAAATGACAAACCCGACCTCTCCTCAGAGAGGGCGCCCCAATTGAACAGGACAGCAACTTTCACAAAGAAGAAAACATCTGGTCATGAGCCCCGGCTGGGGCTGGACACCAAGACAGACAGACTGACTGACCGTCACTTGCAACATGACTTTGACTTTGACTTGAAAGTTTTATCACTATGACATTTTTGAGGGAATATAATTGGTCTTCTTTATCAAAACTGCGTGCAGTAAATAGACGGAGGCTTGCTTGAATGCGGAAACCGCAAAGCGAGCCTGTAAATACCATTTCCGTTGTTCTGACATCACTGTACAGATGCAGTGGTAAGTCGTAAATATGTGGCCCTTTAGTTATTGTGAAATAGGAGCGAAAACAATTGGGTGTATTATGTCTACTGAGCATTTCTAAACTTCCCAAGTTACTTCGTGAGCAGAGCACCGCCAGCAGGTTAACAACTTGGTCTTCTTTCAGTGTTGAAGTACTGGTAAGTCTGTGCAAAGGAAACACCACGAAATTCAATTGAAATCCTTTTATATTTGTTTTCACAACACGCATAACGAATGTAGGGCAATATTTAAAATATTTACGCACAGATGTGGAAAATGAAGTAAGGAAAACGGAAATAATGAAAACATAATCGTCAAAGGGACTATACGTCGCAACGACCAAGTGTTAAACGATTGAGTGATTGAGGCTAGCTCTTTCTAAGGGACCCAACAGAACAGATGTTTTCCCTCACTTGAGGACGGAAACGTCGTGTTTTTCCTTAGTTATCTTAAAGACCAGGACGATGGATAAAGTCCGAAAACCCAATATCTCTAAGTGTTAAACGGTTTATAATTTCGTGAAACTATTAAAATGAACTGCACAATGATTCTTTATAATTGTATTTTCGCGTTTATAATATATAATTTAGAAATGGAATCACAAAAATTTCCCGCCTGGAAGCGGGTTAGAATTTCTCCACCGTAGCCCTACGAGTCGTAAAAGACGAAGGAAAGACAACCCGATGCCTGGGATGTAACTGGGCCACCCTGTCACTGGGGGACATAAATATACAGACATGACCCTCCAGGTTGGCGATTGGAAGCAAGGCTGGCGACCTTACTCTGTAAAAAAATTATTGTTGCGAAATCCAAAATAGTTAAAAGCAGATGGTCTAATTCACGACAACCTGAAGAAGGACTTGAAATTAGGAACATGGAAAGTCTTATCATTATACAGACTCCGAAGCACCTAAAATGTTATTGGATCAACTAAAAATAGACTTGCGTATGCTGATGATACGTACATCATAGCAAGAGATCGGAAGATGACGTGGACGATGATGTTGAAGCTCAAGTTGAGCTGTGGCGCCGTCCACGTATAGGCCTTACTTGGCACCGAGGTCAACTTAGGTTATAACAGAAATGAATACCAGGAGTCTTCTTGATTGTAAAGGTAGGCTGACAAATTTACTGCCATCTCTGAACCGATTGTCTAGAAAATGTGAGAGCCTCGACGTCTCACATACCTACAGGCCTTCACGGCCTGTTACAAGGTTAGCTTTACCTTACCTTAGTCCTTATTTAACTGGTTTAGTAAAGGGTCGTATGGTGGGCTGTTGTGAACACGGCGATGAAATTACTGGATGGATAAAAATACGGAACTGATTTGCCGAGTTGGCCCAGTTGTAACTTTTTCAAAAACTATGAGCCTTGGAATTTAGTTACTTAATTGCTAATCAGCATCAGCATGTTGGAATGAGGGAGTCTGGCCGCTTGTTGAACCCTTTCGGGTTCGTTAATCCAGTAGGATTTTGAAAACTCTTCCTCGGTTCCTTGATGTATGTGGTTTGTAATTTCATGATCTTGTTTCATTGTTTTTATTTAAATGCTGAATGCCACTAGTTCTATATTTCGAAATTTTTGTCCATTTTGTGTCCTGTAGTTTTTTTTTTTTTTAATAACTCTCAATTTCCACTACGGTCCGTCCAAGTTTACTTCGCCGTTTGTCTCTTAAACTCCATTTCGGGAGCCGCAGTTCTGATTTTGTCATTAACTTTCGTCCTCCACCGTCCATTCCCGCGTAAGTGTCTGTAAATTAGGGTATTGTAGATTTTAGCTTACTTTCCTTATTTTGTTCATAATTAACCATTCAATTGACTATCTAAAATGCGTGGTGCAGGGTCTTGGAAAGAACATAATTAAGAAATTATCTAATTAAAGCGCAAGAGACGATTCGCTTAGTGGGGGCTGGAGTCCAACTGGGTCCAATCAGCACGGCGGCCACCGGTTAACCTATTGTAGCCTGCTCCTGGTGATTATGATGATGGAGAATTTGGTGGAATGACGATTGGCAAGGGAAACCGAAGTACTCGCAGAAAACCCGCCCCAGCGTCACTTTGTCCTTCACAAATCCAACTTGAGCAGACCCGATATCGAACCCGGGCCGCCGCGGTGGGAAGCCAGCGACTAACCGCTTGAGCTATGGCGCGGCCACAGACGATTACCTTATTATTTATGAATTCTCTAAGACCTCATACCATGGATCTTATATAGTCCATTATTTAGATCGCTATAAATTTTCAGTGACGGGAGCTGAGATAGTTACGTGCCGTTTGCATGGTCGGTGGCTCGACTGCAGTGTACATTCCCTCAACAATGCCTCATTTCAGATCGAAATTTGACCGATTCGCAAACAATTTTTAAGTACCATGTCGATTTCAGAGAACAAAATGAACTCTTTATGTATATATAATTGGAAAGTTGTGAAGATCATTTCTAGGTACTTCCCCGTTCAAGACAAAAACAACTCCGTGGCCTGTAGTCCGCAAGCGAACTATACCGAGTGACCGCCGCATGTCGACGAAGTTAGTGCCAACTTTTGTGGTTAGACGGTGTTACGAACGGTTCCCCACGGCCGTTAATTTCGATTTTCTAGACCGGAGCCGCTATTTCCTTGAAACGACTCCTCAATTATCTTCATGAGACTGAATGGACCCCGTTCCAGATCTAATACTTCTCAGAAAATTTGGTAGCGCTTGGAATCGAACCCGGGACCTCTGGATCTGTATCCAGGAACTCTGACCACTAGACCACAGAGGCGATCACTTCACCGTTATTAACAGAAAAATATATAAGCAAATAATAATAATAATAAGTCTGTGCTCAAATGTTGCTGTGAAGGCCATGAACTGCTCATGTCATGAAGAGTTAAATATTCTGGGATATAACCCCGTGACCTCTGTTGAATCAACCTACTGCTAAGCATTATGTCTCAGGAGAGAGAACTCTTCATAAACAGAATCCTATATCCTTATTTTCTTTTTACGTAGAAATTTTATTTATTCTTTATTATCAGAAAAAAATTCATTATTTTAGTTTTTATTCTGTTTAATGAGGTTTGCCAACTACAAATGAGTGTAGAGTCGAGTGACAAGAAGAGGAAAGGAAAATTGGAAAGATATTGAACGAAGTATCTGCAGTCAAAGGTATAAACTAAGAATTTACCCACACGGAATGAGAGAATTTACGAAATAACTCATCTAATATAAACGACTTTCGGAACAAGAATAGACAACTTAACCCCCCGAAAAAGGAGCAAGAAATACAAAATGAATTGTGTGAAAATTTATATATGCATATATGACATTTTTCCTAACATCCTTCCTACTTGAAATATATAATAATATTTATTTCCTTGTTGCAGTGTCTTCGCTGTCAAAAATGCCCATGCCAATTGCTGTCTTTATGTTGTTAATAATATTCATATTGGTGAGTACCAGTCCTTACATGAAACAAATAATTAACAAGAACGTTGTAATTTATCTAGTGTTATAAGTGGTAATACGAAATTAATGCCCGTGGGGATCCGTTGCGCTGACCACGCGACACCCTCTATCCGCTAAAATTGGCACTAAGTTCGCCAACAAGCGGCGGTCACTCGGTCGGTATAGTTCGCTTGCAGACTACAGGCCACGGAGTTTTTTTATATGTGGTAATATGTCCTAGGGCCCTGGGATGGGAACATTGTAATGTATCTTCAAACGTTTTCATATCACAGAAAAGTTTAAGCATTTACCGATACTAGACGACAACACGAGCAGTAGCGATTATTCGCTTCTTTCGAAATCGACTGGGCAACCGAGGGCTTCCATTAACTGCACAAGCTGATCCATGTTTCTTCCCGTTGGCAGGCGAATACTTCGATTGGATATGCCGTCTGGGGTCAGAAGAGTTCCCATTTTCGTACGAGAGGTAGGTGTCAAGCCATAAAGTCCAGTGAAAGTGATCAGGTTCTGTACCTGCACGGACCGATCAGAAAACACCGTTTACAACATTAACACTATTGTTGTGTGCGTATTTTTTTGCAGTGGGAACGTGTTTGCCTAACCGTTTCCTAGAAACGGGTTGCATAACACTATTGTTTATTCGCCTATTGCACAGAAACGGCTATACACATCACAATACATATTATCTTCTCAGCTTCTCGGTCTTTCTAGTGGTATCTTCCTTCTTCTTCTTCTGCTTCAACTTATTATTATTGCTATTATCGGGGGCAAGCAGTAGCATAGTTGGTTGAGGCACTATGCTTCAAGTCGGAAGGTCACGGGTTCGATTCCCAATAAGGCCATTGGATTTTTCAATTGACCTATACTTCCTGCTGCACTATGGCCCTGGGGTCGACTCAGCCTCTAACAGCAATGAACACCAAGAATCTTCCTAGGGTTAATGGGCTGCCGGCGCGTAAGGCTGACAACTTCACCGCCATCTGCGAGCCGATTGTCTAGAAAATATGGGAACCTCGACGTCTTACAACCCTATGGGCCTCTAAAGCCTGTTACAGGGATAATTTTTCTTCTTCTTCTTATTGTTATCATCTTCATCGTCTTCAGAATTTGTTACTCCTCTTAACTTACACTTTCTCCATGCAGAGGTAAGAGGAAGGGGAAAGAAAGTGTAAAGCACGAACTCACATGATCTAAAGAAAAATGGTTAAAGGAACCTGAGCCGGCTGGAATTGATTAATTGATTTCGAATTCTTTGAGAGTGTTAAAATTTAAATTATATTTCCTTCATTTAGGATATTTTTATGAAGATAAACCTCACGAAGGAAGAAGATTGAAGAGACTTCAGCACAGCGTCAGTCCGAAACCTCGGGACACCGAAAATAATGTTACGTTCATTGAAGACGTGTCGGATTATCCTGAGTGAGTACCGCGCCTTCTATCGAGCGGCACGGCAGCCCGCGTGACTGCCTTAGCATAGCGTCTAGTGGCGGGATTGTCTACTAACAAGGCAATGAAACTTCAGGAATATCTTCACCAGATGAGTGGCAGTCTGAGAAATACCTTTCACTATCAGCTATCAGCTGGTCACTGTAGCCGAACGGTCTGAGGCATGCACGGTCTTCGCTAGCTCGAAAGCCGGGATCGTGGGTTCGAATCCCACACTCATGTTTGGTGTGTGTATATGTTTATTCTGTGTTTAGATAGAGGCCTTGCGACGAGCTGATCACTCATCCAAGAAGTCCTACCGTCTGTAAAATGATCATGAAACTGAGAAATCAGCCCCGTGCTCCAAAGTAGGAACATGGAGAGCGAAAAAACATGGCTATCAACAAGTGCTTTTTATTTTGAAAATGTCGAACAGTCATTTGAATAACATTTCTGAAATAATCCTTTGTTGCAGAAAGATGTTAAAGGAAATTCTTAAAATGGAAGGAAAAGTACACAAGGACATTTTCGGGAGAGATTTCTTGTTTAAGGTGAGAGGATATTAATCATAAGTATCAGGGAAGGTAAGGAACTGGGATAGGGCAGTCGATATAGTGACTTGACTACTAGTTGGACGGCCGAGGGGTCGCAGTTCGAGTCCCGGTTGGGGAAACATTTTTCTTCTCTCCACCTCGTCCAGACCGGTTCTGGAGTCCACCCAACCTCCTATCCAAAAGTTACCGGGGGCTCTTTCCCGGGGATAAAGAGGCCGGAGCCTGAAGCTGCCCACTCACCTGCAACTAATGCCAAGGTCAAGAAAATGTGGATCTGTACAAGCACTCCCCTATACGTCTTCATGGCGTAGTGCTTAATTAGTTAAGCTCAAGGAAACCTTACCTTTTTTTAACCTTTTATGAAGGAAGGTAACATTCGCAGTTTCCATTTTGAATATTTCGTCAAATATTAGTCTGCATAAATAGCATAAATGTATATATATATATATACAGTGTCAAGAGGTAACGACCGGTTACAATATGTATATATACACACGCACACCAGGGGCTCAGCGTGTTCACAAACTAATCATGTTTAACAGTGTTGCCATAACTAACTAACTAACTAACTACCTTCAGGGAACTGAGCCTTTCTTGAGAAGCCGCCAGTTATGTAGCTACTCAAGAATTTACCAGCTTTTTATGGAACCCGATGGTTCATTACCTTGTTCAGAAGAGCCCTGCACTGTTGCCATAACACGCACTATTAAAATACTACCAAATATAAGTATCAAGAAGCTCTTCTAAATGTGAGATTTACATATTCGTAAATATGATGACAGATTTAGCTCTCGGCTTAATTATTTCTACCTAAGAGAATGCCTGCAGAGCTCAAGTGTCACACTGTGTTACCAATATCTCACGTGACATCAATGAGATTGTGTTGTATAGAGAGGCATGTTAAGGCCTTTATTTTTTTTAAGGTAAAAGTAAAGTTGTCTCTGTGCTTAACTAACTAAGCACTACGCCATGAAGACGTATGGGGGAGTGGATGTATGTATCCACCTTGGCACCAGTTGGAGGTGAGTGGTCAGCTTCACGCCCAGGCCACTTTACCCCGGGGAAAGAATCCCCGTTACCCTTTGTATAGGAGGTTGTGTGGACCCCAGAGCCGGTGGACGTGGAGAAGTGAAAATTCTTGACCGTACCCAGACTCGAACTCTGAACTCAAGGTCGTCCAGCCCGTAACTACGCTATCCCGGCTCCTATATTATTTCTGTAGATGTTAAAAATGCATATTTTTATCTCGTATAATAAATATGGAACTTAAAATCTTCTGTAAATGTGACAATGAGAAACCGAAGAGGGCACAGTCATATTTTTAAAGTAAACAGGAGGAAGGAAGGTTAAAAACGGAAAATAAATATCACTTCAATAAAGTAAATTGAAGTTGATGGTTTTAATATCAACAGATTTAGTATTTTGAGGGGAAGAAGAGAGCATTGAAATGAAATTTAGGCCTTCATCATAATTACTTGCATTTATATTATTAACATTTTTAGTGACCCAGACTTCGACCTAAGATGTCTTCTGATTCTTCCAGGAACGTACTATCAGCACAAGAATAGAGCCAGAAGAAACGAAGCTCTGTCCATCACTGGTATGTTCAAATGTTATGCGTGTTCGTTATTGCTGTAAAAGTCTTGTGATATGTTACTTGGTATGATACGAATTCACAGACATTCTGAGGGATGTACTGCCTCCATCTTCAGGGTCAAAATATAAGATAAACAAGCAAACGACAAGCATTCTGCCTACTGTCTGCATGGCTTACTCTATTAGAGGAAGTATGTTCCTCCGAAAAAGCGGTAACATTCTACCTGATCCCAAGGCGTAACATGCCAGAAGGCAGCGCTGTGCATAGTGACACTTGTAAGAACCTCAGATATCACAATCAGTACTGGTGGGTCTGAAAAGTATATCTGGCTAATTAATACATTATTTAACTACAAGAATAGAGGCATGTGGAATGAATGTGAAGGTCTTTGGTTTGTGAGGATCAAGGCTCGCAATTCTTGTGTGTGAAAACTACCGTCTCAACGAATGTGGCGACATATAGTCTGGTGGATGTTCGCTGCAGCATTTCTTGAGGATCGCGCTGCCTCCATATTTAGGGCACCTTGCTAAAACTATTCCAGACAACACGACGGCACATATTAAAAGATAGTAAGCTTCCTTTTGGCCTCGCCATAGCTCAAGCGGTTAGTCGCTGGCTTCCCACAGCGGCGGCCCGGTTTCGATCCCGGGTCTGGTCAAGTGGGATTTGTGGTGGACAAAGTGGCGCTGAGGCAGGTTTTCTCAGATTACTTCGGTTTCCCCTGCCAATCTTCATTCCACCAATTGCTCCACAATCACCCTCACCTATCATCTGGGGCTGGTACAATAGGCCGGAAGTGGCCGGAGTACAAGGGACTTAGTCCCACCCACTAGCAATAAAGGAAGGCTTCCTTTTGTGTTAGATTTGGGCCACACGGATGTACGTATATGTTGCAGGAGAAGCTGGTCTACCCAAAGTTAGCCCTGAATACGGATAACGACTGGAAATACGTTGTGAACGTGGGAGAGGAATATGTCCAAGGCGTCAGAGTTGAGACATGTGGGTAAGTTTTCTTATTGCAGTTGTGATGTTAACGGGCGGTAACATCTATTTACGAGTACATATTGGGCCAACTTCCGTTTATAATTATTAAACTACTGTGTGAGATAAAATTTACGTTTTGAATTCAGCATAATAATTAGAATAAGCAGTTGTAAATGTCGCGGAATTAATAATGATCTTTATTTTCTTTATGGAATAGAGAGATTGAAACGGGATGCTATTGTTTCCCATCATCATCATATTCTCAACAGCCCTTCACTCGTCCCATTTCTGAGCCACATTGTTCCAGTCCAAGCCTTTATCATATTTTTATGGTCAATTTTAATATCCTCCCATCTACGCCTAGGTCTTCCAAGTGGTATCTTTCCTTGAAGCTCTTCTGCGAGAAGTGTGCACGCATTTCTCCTCTCTGGCTGACTACTGCCGAGGTCAAGAAGGTCTATACATCCACTCCCCCATAAGCCTTCATGGCACAGTGCTAACTTAGTTAAGCACAGAGACAACTTTACCTTACCTTAGAATACACATGTCCACAGATACTTGTGGGTGAGATCTGGCATGCAGTGATGATGTTCTGTTTGTCCGCAGCCACTTCGAGAAGTGCTCTATGAGCGACTCCTTCCCGGCTGGTTACACCACGAAATGTGAGCAGCAGTATGTCTTTAGGAGACTTCTCTCTGTGGCAGACAAGGGCAAAACTGTAATGGATGAATTCCGTTTTCCCTCGTGCTGTTTATGTACCATAAGAGGACCATCTTAAGGCTAAGATTTTTCCGTTTAATTCAGCATTTTGAGGACTTCTGGTGACTGTGGAGTGAACAGAAATAAATTACGTTTACGAAGAATACAATATTTTGGAATGTGACAATTATAATTGTGTAGAAATTTACAGAAATTTCGAAAGTACCTCTGTCTCCATTTTCAGGGTCAAATAGTAGGATGAGCAAGAAGCATCTCTACTTCCTGTATATTTAGCTAATCCTTTCGATCATGAAGATGCAGTCAGTGTGTTCCAAGCGGCCTCCGTAGTCTAGAGGTAACGTTCCCACCTCATGACTCGTAGTACGCGGGTTCAAATACCCGGCGGAGGTCGTCGAATTTTTAAGAGGGGAAAAATTCAGGGATCAAGTCCTCCGGGAGGGACTTTAAGCCGTGGGTCCCATGTCGTAGCGTTACGGCACGTAAAATGTCCTCATGTCTCTAGGAGACCTCTGAGCAAAATTAGGCAACAATTTCTCGCCCAAGTAGTTTCCAATGCCTCTGGTAGATGGGGGAAATATCAGGTACCGACGGCCGACCTCGTTGGCTGAACGGGGCTGATAGCACGCACCAGTACCGGTAGGGTATGGCGACAGTAGAAATTAAAGGGGGACGCACAATGGACCAATAAGTGGTCTAAGTGCATGGGGAAACCCACCCCTTCTAATAATAATAATAATAATAATAATAGGTTGGATAATCTTAAGCAAACAGGCAGCATTGACAATTTGGTCTTAGATGGGAAGTTAATGGTAAAATTGATGTTACAGAAGTAATTTGCAAGTGAATGCACTAAATTTCTCTGACTCAAGTTATGTTCTAATGGCGATTCTTGAGAGCGAGGTAATGCATAAATTTCAACTATCAGAGCTGGTACCAAGTTCTCAAGAAGGGCTGTTTCATTGAATTTAAAATATATGTGAAGACAAATTGGGGAGAGCTGGTGGAGATTAGTGGTCGAAGAGAGCATGCGCCAACAGGACCACAAGGAAAAGGAACAACTGAGAGAGGCAGGAGAAGGGGACTTCAGCGTAAGAGTTCAGGCAATATATCGACAAATGTCTGAAATTGAAGCAAGCAAAAAAGAAAGTACTTTTTTAAAACCATTTATATTTCAGAATGTATGAGTATTTTATAATAATTAAGATAAATCATTGTAATGAATATCCATGAAAATTAAGTATCATATCTACAAATCTTAGAGACAGAATATGTTGAACCCATATTGTTTTACCACGCACAACTAGAACACTGTAAATGCCTTCGAAGTAACCCGTTCTGGCTGTGAATAATTATGCACAAAATCGTCTCCTCATCTATTATGTTCCCAAAAATACAAATTTATAAAGACACACGAAAGTCAGACTGTAAAGCTATTAACTTTGCTTCAGTCCACTAGCCATTCATAATTATGTTATTAACCTCTCCCAGTAATTTCTCATTGAGTTCTAAATCTTTCATTTTATTGGTTTAAGTACGGTTTGAAGTTTAATTTCCTTAGGCAAAAATAAAATAGCTCAGGTTGTTAGTTACCAGAATATTACAGTTTTTGTAGGTCACAGTGTGAGCAAATTACACTGATTTGTATCCCCTGTAATCTGTGTTCCATATTTACCCACGAAATGGCACTGCGTGAGGTCATACCCTAATTATTTTATGCCACAATAACTCCACTAATGTTGGTTTAAATCTAGGTTAATCCATGTTGCAGTTCTGGAGAATAATGTTGAATGTTTTAAGGTTATATTTCCAATTAATTCCATAATAGCTTCTCCAACGATGGTCAAATCCAATTTAATTCATACTGAATTAGTGGAAGGCAAAGTAGAAATTTTCCGGGTCACCCTTCAAGTACTTCAGGTCAATCATCATCATCATCATCATGGGGAACTGGTACAATGCATATTTTAAAGACTACGTTGTCAAGAGATTCAGTACATTTTTCATAATAACTGCGCGAATACCATGATATTTTGCAGAAACCTTTCTGAGGGACTGGAGTACAAGTGTAGACCTCTGCTGATCTCTGTAGTCTCTGGAGTAAAGCAATCGGCTTCTGTAGACAAGTGTATTGCAGTTGGTATGTTTGCCCACCGATAACCTGCTACTTGAACATTATAACCTAAAGACTGTAAGTTCGCTTAGTGAGGGGTGTGGAGTCCAACTGGGTCCACTCGGCACGGCGGCCACTGATTGGCCTATTGTACCTGCCCTGGGTGATTATGATGATGGAGAATTTGGTGGAATGAAGATTGGCAAGGGAAACCGAAGTACTCGGAGAAAACCCACCCCAGCGCAACTTTGTCCACCACAAATTCCAATTGATCTGACCCGGGATCGAATCCGGGCCGCCACAGTGGGAAGCCAGCGACTGACCGCTTGAGCTATGGCGCGACCCAAGACTGTAAGTTACTCGAACTCGTTATTTTTCAACAATGCTTTGTGATCCACTGTGGCTTGTTGACTGAAACTCCTCCGTCCATAGTTCAGTAGAACATACCGTGGTTCAGTTGTCTGCGAACATCTTCCATCTGTAGTACATGGAGGGTGGGGGTGTCACTACGTTTGAAGGACCTGTGTAATATTTCAGGATGACTGGAACGGGTGTATGTAGCCCCTGTTGGGGCCCATCGTGTCCTCTGTACCGCTCTGACGAGCAGAGTGCAGGGGATAGCAGTGAGAAGCGCTGATTGGGAGATGAAGTAGCTGGCCGATGGAACGCTGACTCCTGGCCGAGATTTGCTGCAAACGGGAAAGAGAATGTGAAACATGAAATGCGGGCATAAGAGCAGGACACGCGGCTGTGAGGATGAAATGGGAACGTTACGAAAGCAAAGGCGAGCTTAATAAGGACTGCCCATAGAGAGAGAGAGCGAGAGAAAGTAAAGCTATCCCCATCACAGGCCGTGAAGACCCATAGGGTTGTGAGACGTCGAGGCTTCCACATTTTCTACACAATAGACTCAAAGATGGCGGTAAGTTTGTCAGCCTTACGCTCCGGCCGCGCTTTACTCCCCAGGAAAATTCCTGGTACTTATTTCTGTTAGAGGCTGAGTCTACCCCAGGACCGTAGTGCGGCTGGAAGAATTAGGTCAGTTGAAAAATGCATTGACCTCATTGAGAATCGATCCGCGACCTTCTGGCTTGTAGTATAGTGCCTCAAACAACTACGCTACTATGTGCCCCATGGCCATACAGAATAATAGATTGAATTTATAGTTCTCTTAAATTTACAGAATAGAATTTTCCTTGACATAGCCTGTAGAACAAATTGAAAATACACGTTTATTGTGCTTGGAGGTATAAAACAAAACTGACTAATCATGTATCGTATTTGAAGACACATAGAAAAGAAATAACATAATAGAAACCTATTGACATGTTTCACATGGTGAAGCTAAAAGAAATAATAGACGGCCTGAACTTGTAACGGACAAATTAATGAATAAGTTAAAAAATGAAACTCATACCCAAATATACGGAAAATATTTGTCCTTACTAGGGGTTTTCTTGATTTCCATCAGTATTTTTATGACAATACAGTGACAATACTGGAAATGAAAGACACGTAAAAATATATTAATGTACAAACGAAAAGAAAGTTACAAAGAGACGGACAAATAGAAATACCTCCAGAAATATGACCCACGACTCTGAAGATGGAGATGTTACGAAATATATATTATTAAAACGAGTGACGTGTTGTATATGTGAGCCAGAATGGCTAAGTCGGTATAGCGACCAGGCTACGCGCTTGACGACCGAGATATCGGAGTTCGATTCCAGATAAGGAAAAGAGAGTTTTCTCCATAATATCCTTACCGGATCTGGGCTTCAACCACCCTCCTATACAGTGGATACCGGGGGCTGTTTCCTTGGGGGTAAGACAGTCGGAGCGTCAATTTGACCACTCCATATAGTGCAGAGGTTACGGATGACGGAGCTGTACCTCCACTCCCCAAATGTCTTCATGGTGTGGTGCTTAATCAGATAAGCTCAGACACAGATTTACCTTATCACATGTAACTCGCGCGGTGGCACGCGGCAGCGTAGTTGGTTGAGGCACTATGCTACAAGCCGGAAGGTCGCGGAGTCAAGTCCTGATGAGGTCAGAGGATTTTTTTCAATTGACCTAATCCTTCCAGCCGCACTATGACCCTGTGATCGACTCAGGCTCTAACAGAAGTGAGTACCAGGAATCTTTCTGTGGGGTAAAGTGCGGCCAGCGCATAAGGCTGACAAACTCACCGCCATCTGTGAGCCGATTGTCTAGAAAATATGGGTACCTCAACGTCTCACAACCCTATGGGCCTCCACGGCCTGTTACAGGGATAGCTTTACTTTTTTGCTTACATGTTCGTGGCGTGTTATATTTTTCTCTTGTCTTATATTCCTGAACCAGTATCTTACACTGTTTCATTAAACATGCTCTCCATTTTCGCGCAAAGGGGGGGCGGTTCTGAACGTATGTGCAAGAAGAGAAAATGACAGCCGACGTAACGCACCAGCAGACACCATTTTCTCTTGACGTCGGGAAGACCGACAGTGGCCCGTTTCCCCGCGGCATACTGCACATGCGCACGTCCTGGATCTCAGAGGTTTGTCTTCGGGTGACGAGGCTGAAACAGGAAAAATACTATCAGAATTGCTGGGTTTTTGGACTTTGTCCATCAACCCCTATTCTAAAAAAGACACTAGAGGACACAGCGTTTCGGAAAGTGGATCTGTTACCGTCTACAGATGAGGAAGGTGACAAGCGGTCTGTTAGGTGCCTCAGTTACTGGATCTGAAGGTTAATTCTTTCTAACGGACTCAGAAAGTGGGGGGTCTCTCCTCTCACCTGACGATGGAAACAGATCCATTTTCAGAAACGTTGTGGTTTCTAGTTTCTAGGACAGGGGACGAAGGACGAAGGACAAAAACGCAATAATTCCGAGTTCTAAACCCTTTAGAATCTAGGAATAACAGATGCTGACCCACATTTATGCACTTACATATTTTACAGTTAGCTATAAGCCGGGTTAGCGCCGTCGACATAACGACAAAATTGGACGGATAGGGTTCGATTCCTGGCGGGGGCTCATCCAGCCTCTAATAGAATGGGTACTGGGGGGTTTCCCTGGGTGGTAAAACAGGTCCTTCATACGTCTTCATGGCGTGGTGATCAATTAATTAAACACAGGGAAAAATTTACTCTTACTCTGCTTTACTTTAATTGTACCTATTTTACAGTAATTCTCTGTCGTCCATACTGCTCGTGTGATTGTCTTTAAAACACTTCATAATTGTGAGATCATTGAAAAGGATCGACATTTCGAATGGTGCGCAGAAGCAAGAAAAATACGTGGTCCTTTCGAAAACACGAAGTTAATTTCTTACTTAGTCTGTTTATTTTATAATATATAATGAATTTTGCAATAGAATAAGACTTAAACCCGTGATATATTTTCTTGTACGGTTTTGTTGTAACGATGGGCACAGATATATGGTATTAGAAGATAAAGCTCCTCAGAAATTCGCTTTGTTTATGCGTCATACGGGAATAATATTCAAGCATCAGTTTTATAATTAATGAAAAGAATAAAAACACTCTAAGTGAAAATACTGTCCAACACTAACGTATGTAATGACACTGTAACATAGCCTCTTCATATATTCTTTCTACTTTTGACTTGCCTACGAGAATTTCAGAATTACGGAACTGCGTACAAGAAATTTTGAATTTCTTCCTTTCTACTTAATATCTATGAAGTATGTAAAGTAAAACTATCCCTGTATCAGGCCGTGAAGGCCCATAGGGTTGTGAGACGTTGAGGCTCCCACGTTATCTAGACAATCGGCTCAAAGATGGCGGTAAGGTTGTCAGCCTTACGCGCCGGCCGAGCTTTACTCCACAAGAAAATTATTTAATTAATTCCTGTTACTCATTTCTGTTAGATGCTGAGTCGACCTCAGGGTCATAGTGGAAGGATTAGGTCAATTAAAAAAATTCAATGACCTCATCGGGACTTGAACGCGCCACCTTCCGGCTTGTAGCATAGTGCCTCAACCAACTACGTTACCGCGTGCAACAAGTTAATATCTATACCACTTCTAAAAGACGGATAAAGTTCTTAATTTGGTTTTAATTCTGCATAAAATTATTATTATAAGTCAGAGTTACGAAATTATGCGTGAATTCTAATTATGAATATTGTTACGTTTATTAAGTCAGTTAAGAAAAACACGAACATTTTTCTTTACTTTTGGTAGTATCACAGAATAGTGTCTGACGATATATGAAATGAAAGAAACACTCACGTGGCTTATACCAAGCCGGCAACGCTTCAGACTGGCATTCATGAGGTACTTGGTCCAAATCTTGACTGGAGCACTGACTATCCCTACTGATATCTCCATTGTTTTCTTCAGTTCCCCTAGTCAAATTCCGGGAAAGCATCTCATTCCACATCCTCCCACATTCTTTCTTCACTGTCATCCCATCATTCTGCGCTACGCATTCTGAGCCGCTGAGGGAGTTCTTAAATAATCGACAAACAGAACACAAACTCACGAGGCGAGAAAGCTAGATCCTGGTTCTTCAGGCACTTGATAACGCTGTGTAGCCCCTCCTTGATGGGTACATGGGTCACGTGACCCAACAACGCTGCCGCAGCGCCCGCCGATTGGTTTATCATGCACATCTCTCCCTGAGGTGATGTTGTATAGAACAGGGATCCTGCAAACACCAGATTTACGGCTTAAACTTAGAGGCGGTCAAGCATACGACCGTTCAAGTGACTAGACTGCCGTTGTAGCGGAAGCTACTTGAAATAGGGCATAGTGTGCTGTACTGAGCCTAAACTGACAAAGGCCTTATATGTATATGAAATCAGATAACAACTGTAAACTTATAAATAATTGTACATACTGACAATGGACTAAAGTACTGACATTTACTGAGAAATAAGAGACCCGACCTCTCGTCAGAGAGGGCGTCACACATGGACAGGACTAACTTTCAAGCAAGAAGAGACGTCTTGTCATGAGCCCCAGGGTCAGCTCGACAGCAAGAGGGACAGACTGACTGGCCGTCAGTCGCAATGTGACTTTGACTTGACTAGATTTAGGCAATGCCCCGATATACAGAGCATGTCTTGATAATGTTTTCACTTGTGTTCTTTCGAGCTTCAGCAGACACTATGAACATCTTCAGTAAAAACAAACGACATTTCTTTATTTACATTTTTACTTTATATTGCAGTTTTCTGTTATTTTTTTTCAATGACTCTCCCAGTCTATTCAGGGCCCAGGCCAGTTCCGTAATCGTTTTTCACAGACGGTAGGACTCCTTGGACGAGTGAGCAGCCCGTCGCAAGGCCGTTACCTAAACACAGAATAAACACATACTCGCGCAAAACATCCATGCCCTGAGTGGGATTCGAAACCACGATCCCAGTGTTCGAGCGAGCGAAGACAGTTCATACCTCAGACCGCGTGGCTACTGTGACCTGCTTTTCTGTTATTTACACCGTAAAATAAAGGTTGAAAGCACACAAAATGTGATAATATTATTCTGGGGCACATGTTACGAGTGAAAACGAGAGTTTGGGTACTTAATTTTCATTGAGCGAAGTTAGCTTGCTCTTTTTGCAAACATAACAAAAAGAAAAACAAAGCACATGCATCTTAATACAACTAAACATGCAAATATAAGAGAGAGGAAGTTACGTAATGGAGACGAACATAACATAGCATAACAAATGAGAAATATAATATAACCCACACCATACAAGAAAGCATACAATCTGGCAATAAGGCATATTATGCCAACCTACAGTCACAAAAATCTAAGGATATAACCAGGAATATGAAAATATATAAAACATTAATACGTCCCGTAGTAACATACAGCAATGAGACATGGATGTTAAAGAAACAGGAATAGAATAATATATGGGCCGACAAAACAAGAAGAACAGCTAAGAATTAGAAACAATAAAGAAATAGATGAGATACTGAAGAAAGAAGATATAGTTAGTAAGATTTGAGGTTTTCACGGCGGTGACTATGAAGAAAGCAGTCTTCTGGGATGTGGCACCGTGTTGATGTGATCTTAACCGACGTTTCAGAGGAACGTATCTCCTCCATCTTCAGGGTAGAAGGGAAAAAATAAGGAATACTCAAGCGAAGAGACCGTGAGAACCGGTACAAGCAGACTGTCAGTATGTTCTCTCTATATATATCTGCAATTTATTGAGACATGTGAAGATTTACCTAGTCGATTGCTCGCGTTGCATACTGGGAACACTTTGGATGCAACCTGTTCATGACTCCAAACTCGCCATAACTCCCTGATAGCAGGATCAAGCTGTGGGCTCTGGAAGCAACATTTAATAATATTACGTGAGGAGTTATACATAACGCCGTGTATTCCGTTGAAATTCAACTGACGTTTCAGGTGAAAATGTCGCCTCTGTCCTAATAGTAGACGAAAAGTCATGCAAGAAATCAGCATGAAGCAGGTTGCAGTGCTTTCAACGGAACACACGGAGTTACACTCATAACCACCGTTGTCAGAACCTAAAATCTTCTATTACTTCGTGAGATTTGTAGTACTCACATAGTGAATATGTAATTTTTTTATTGCTGGTGAGGTGGGACTAAGTCCCTTGTACTGCGGCCACTTCTGGCCTATTGTACCAGCCCCAGATGATAGGTGAGGGTAATTGTGGAGCAATTGGTGGAATGAAGATTGGCAGGGGAAACCGAAGTACTCGGAGAAAACCTGCCCCAGCGCGACTTTTTTTTTTACCTTGACACTACAGCCCCAGTGCACCTAGGCCTACCTCCATGAATTTCTCCGTTCACTTCGTTTTTCTAGATCTTACACATTCAGTAGGACTCCTTGGGCGGGTGATCAGCTCGTCGCAAGGCCTCTACCTGTACACAAACACAGAAAAACGCGCACACACAAACTAAACATCCATGCCCTGAGTGGAATTCGAACCCACGATTCCGGTTTCCTAAGCGAGCGAAGGCAGTACACACCTTAGACCGCTCGGCTACCGTGACCGGCCCAGCGCCACTTTGCCCTCCACAAATCCCATTTGACCAGACCCGGGATCGAACTCGGGCCGCCGCGGTGGAAAGCCAGCTACTAACCGCTTGAGCTATGACGCGGCCCTTAGTAAATATGTAACTTACAGCCTTCTGGGATGTGATAAAATATAGTTTGGTAGCTAAATATCGTCCTTTCAGAGAAAGTTTTTACCGTTATTTTCATGGCGCAAAAAATGTAGGTAAAAGGATAATGGTTCCTTTCTACCAATCTATATGGCGTCACATTAAAGGACCTTCTAATAGTGCCTACGTGTATTTGGACGTATGTATTAAGGAACTCCTGCATTAAATCTTTTTAAATTTCTCAAATAATTAGTGGAATAGAAGCAAAATTATTTCTGACTCCAGGCACTGTTATGATATCTGTCGGACGATGGCATTTGAGTGCCTCATGAAATGCAAAGTCTGATCAGAGAGCACTGACACATAAATTGAAACAGATACACTAACATACAAACGGAACCTAATTCAATGGGAAGAATATTTTCTGTTCGGATGTGACACCATGCTGTCTGGAAGAAAGTTACTGGCATGTGTGATGAAGGCACGGCCTCCTCCCGTTTCCAGAATGATTTCAGCTTGTTTGGCTTATTTTTCGGCCCTGAGGAAGGAAAGAGTATATTCTTCCCAAAGGCCGAGCCTCAGCTCAAGCGGTTAGTCGCTGGCTTCCCACCGCGACGGCCCGGGTTCGATCCTGGGTCTGGTCAAGTGGGATTTGTGGTGGACAAAGTGGCGCTGTGGCGGGTTTTCTCCGAATACTTCGGTTTCCCCTGCCAATCTTCATTCCACCAAATTCTCCATCATCATAATCACCCCGGCCAGGCTACAATAGGCCAATCAGTGGCCGCCGTGCCGAGTGGACCCAGCTGGACTCCACCCCCCCCCCCACTAGCGAATTAAAAAAATTCTTCCCAAAGGCCTATAAACTTCTGCCAAATTATCCTACGCCAAATTCTAAGAATAACAGGGATTACTGGGTTCATGATCTTTGACAATCGGCCAAGGAAAAAGAAATACGCAATCAACAGAGCCATTAGGATTTACAGAAAGGCAGTAAGTACCCTTCATTGTCACTACCATGGGAGCCTCACATTCTAAACGTTCTGGTGAGCATTAATTTCTTATTCAACGTAAGTTCTTTATCTCAGTTTTCACAGATACACTCTCGATATATTTTGATCAGCCCATACGAATATAAATTAATATTGTGACTTGTCAACACATTGCCAGACAACGGCGAGATAAACGCCTACTCGCTTAAGGTCACGCAACAATAGGACGAATATTTATAGCTCGTCGCTATGCAACAGTCAGCGCGCCAATGAATTGACAAAATGGTTATAACGTGAGTTGTTTTCTGTGTGGTCTGCGCTGCGCAATAATAGAACTGTGTTTTCTGTGCGTCGTCCGTGCCGAAAGGATATGAGAGAATACGGGAAAGGGAATTGACTTCACTTGAGTTGCGAAGTTCCAAAGGGACGACAGAGTAGCCAGAAGAATAATTAGAAGTCTTAGTGTGTGACGTTACATGTGCTATTTTGAATTGTTTCATTTTTTGGTCCGTTACACTATCAATCACAAAGTCAATAGAAAGTCCGTCGAGTGTAACAATTTGTAGGTCACTTCTTTATCACTTCTGCCTTACATGTTTCGGTTTAAATACAACCATCATCAGAGGCACATAGTACAATCATGAAAACACTGTTGTTGTTTAAGATGTACACAGTTATGTTTGCTGCGTGGACGCTGCTACAATATGTCGACGTGTAAAAGCACAACACTTGCTAAGATTGTTGAATGCACTATTTCATCCTAAACTGCCCTCAAGTTAAAATGCCAATGTTAAAATATTTTAAAAATTTGTGCTTTTACACGTCGACATATTGTAGCAGCGTCCACGCAGCAAATATAACTGTGTACATCTTAAACAACAACAGTGTTTTCATGATTGTACTATGTGCCTCTGATGATGGTTGTATTTAAACCGAAACATGTAAGGCAGAAGTGATAAAGAAGTGACCTACAAATTGTTACACTCGACGGACTTTCTATTGACTTTACATGTGCTAGTTACAGTAATCATGAGAGTGTAAGAACTATTTGTAATTACAACTAGTGCAGATCCAATAAACCGATTCACCAAGCCAAACTTGCGTCTTAGTCATTGAAACACGTGACGACGAATAGTCTGGAAAATATATAGCGACGTTTCGTAGGATCCTGCTATTTGCATCTATCCTGAAGATGAAAGTAACAGTTCCTTCATAAACTTTATTGCATGTCACCAGAATACACGGTGTTACATTCCAGAAGAACATAAGTTTAATTAGATATAAGATCTAATTTACATACCATTAAGTACATATGAATTCTCCGAAAATCCGGCAGGGTGCAGGACGGAGATTGCAAATGTTCCATTAGTGACTTGAAGTAACATGGGTCTGTAGTGGAGGAGGACGCGCTAAGTCGTGACGTCACTTCCTGAATATTAAGCAACAGTAGTTCTTTGTAGCTAAGAAAAGATGGCTGAAGTATTTTTTCCTGAAAAGAGCAAGAAGACACAATTAACTTGTGGCTGAAAACTGAAAATGAAAGTGTTTCCATGGTTAGAGAAAACGCGTTACAGTGTAAATTCTAACAGATTGGGGGAAGGGGGGGGTTTCAAGTAGACAAGGAAATATGTTTAGATGTTTCATTTTATTACACTAGTGTAAACATCTGCTGAAATTCAGCGAGGAATAATTTCTGTCGTACCTGCATTCCTCAGCTTCATCCAATCTTCCTTTTACTCCTATCACACGTTTAGCTCTATCTCTCCTTCCTCCCATATTCCTTTCCCTTCTCTTTATTTTTTAAGTCTTATTGTCTTTCCATTTCTGCTGTCCCTTCTTCCATTCCCTGCTTCCATTTTGTCTACACATTCCTCCGTTTCATCTTTTTCTACGGACAGAAATACGTATGACATCCGTTGTGTCAGACAGATCTGTACTGCAACTGGTTTCCATGGAAATGACGTGAAAACTGCATAAAGATAAACCGACAACAATGTCTTGCTAAGCCTAATTGTTCCGGGTCTTTAGAATAAACTCCTAGAAATAACATGAATACGTAAAGCGGCCTCCGTAGTCTAGAGGTAACGTTCCCACCTCATGACTCGTGGTACGCGGGTTCAAACCCGGCGGAGGTCGTCGAATTTTTAAGGGCGGAAAAATTCAGGGAACAAGTCCTCCGGGAGGGACTTTAAGCCGTTGGTCCCGTGTCGTAGCTTTACGGCACGTAAAAGAACCTCATATCTCCAAAGGAGGTCACTGAGCCAAATTCAAGGACGTATCCCGCCCAACAGTAGTCTCTAACGCCTCTGATAGATGGGGGAAGCATTATAGATACCGCCAAGCCAGTAGAGGCCGAACTCGCTGGCTCGGTCGGGACTGATGGTACGCACCAATATCGGTAGGGTATAGAGACTGGTAGAATATCATAGAGGGAAACACAATGGACCAATACTGGTCTCAGTGCATGGGGAAACCCACCCTCTCCAATAACTAACTAACATGAATACGTAACTAAATGTAATATTTCAAGAAAAATGAAAATCTTTTTCGATTATTTACTCGTATTTTCTTTCCACATTTAGAGGTTTGTCTTGTTACCTTGACAAGCAGGAGAAGCTCATGTGGTCGCGTTAAAGGGTAGAGTTTGGCCAGACTGTCTCCGTGCGCTTCCAGGATCCTCTTGCTGCAATTGTCCAGCACTTGTTCTAGCACCGTGCCGCTTAAATCACTTGTAATCAACTGCAACAACAGGATACGAGAAAGCTCATTAGGCCGGGTTTCTTATTTTATAAGAAAAGACTGAAAGATTTTAAGTTACAAATGTAGCTGGAAAAACAGACCTACATTTATTAGGGACCGTAGTGTCTCACCGTGAAGCCTTGGGTTCAATTCCGGATGACTTCATATGAGATTCATGTTTCACGAATTAGTACGTGGGTCTGAAGACTGCCAAAGTAGTCAGTGAGTGAAATGTGGTTATGAACCCTGTGGGACTCACTGTGCTGGCGAGGGTCAGCAACAATTGTCAGTCAGTCAGTCAGTGGTATTTGAGTAGGATTTCCTCCGAGTTCCTGCTAATCAGCTACACTTATTCACAGTCTTCAAATTTCGGACTTCCTCTGGGCTCCCTCACTTGCCTGGTCGCAGAGTAGGAAAGTTCTAGAAATCGTTTGGACGGAGTAGAGTAAGATTGCCTTCCATATGGGCATTCCATTACCGACTGAGGTGTCCATCGACACTTCAACGGAGACTCCGAAACTACCTTGGAATTCATATAACCGTATCTTAGGTCCCTAAATCTACGAATTTCATGGTCATGAAGTACTCTTATGGTTAAAGAGCATCTGTCTTTTGTTTCTCGTAACTTTTGAATAAATTAATAGAATTTCAGGGTGCTGAGGAGAATATTTGGACCGAAGAGAGATGAAGTGACAGGAGGTTGAAGAAAACTGCATAATGAGGAGCTTCATAACCTGCATTTTCTCCAAGTATGATTAGAATGATCAAGTCAAGGAGAATGAGATGCACAGGGAATGTAGCACGAATGAGGGGAAGATGAATGCGTATAGGATATTGGTGGAAAAGCCAGAGGGAAAGAGACCACTGGGAAGACCAAGACGTACGTTGGTGGATAATATTAAAATGGATCTTAGACGTATAGAATGGGATGGTATGGATTGGATTGATCTGACTCAAGATAGGGACCAATGGAGGGCTCTTGTGAACACGTTAATGAACCTTCAGGTTCCATAAAATGCTGGGAAGTCCTTGAGTAGCTGCACAATTGGCAACTTCTCAAGATGGGCTCAGCCCCAAAGAGTGATTACAGTTTCATGAAACTTAGCATGAACATCATGTCACCAATGACATCAGTTTAGTATTATCTAACGTACTTCAATGAATAATTCCAAGATGGCGCTCATGCGAACTTCTGAAGTGAGAGGAGTGCTGTTAGAGCCAGAGTGTACTTACCGGCATGTGCCACAGAGTGTGCACCGTCCTGTTGGTGGCCAGCAAGGATACAAGGCTCTCCAAGTGGCGCTTCACTCCTTCCATTGTGCCCTTCTGGTTAACCGTCAGGAGCCCCACTGGATGTGATGTCCTGTTGAAAGGTCAATTTCTACCTAAGTTTTGCTGTGGTGTTCTATCTGTATTGTATGCATTATGCGTCTCATCGCGTTGTTAAATCAATGAAGTAATATTAGTCTCAAGGGTTAAAACGTTAAACCATTGTTATTGAAATCTCTATCAAAACGTTAAAGTTAACTGTTAATTAAGTATTAATTGATCAAGTCAACAAGGATGAGGTGGGAAGGTCATGTAGCACGAATGGGGGAGAAGAGGAATGAATATAGGATAGTGGTGGGAAAGCCAGAAGGAAAGAGACCACTGGGAAGACCAAGGCGTAGGAGGGTGGCTAATTTTAAAATAGATCTTAGAGAGATAGGATGGAATAGTATGGATTGGATTGATCTGGTTCAGGATATGGACCAGTGGAGGGCTGTTGTGAACACGATAATGAACCTTCGGGTTCCATAAAATGCTGGGAAATTCTTGAGTGGCTGCAGAATTTGCTTCTTCTCAAGAAGGGCTCAGCTCCATAAGTAAGTAAGTAATCAAGCATGAATTGAATTACAATGGAATTACTTTTCAAGTATAACGAATGCCCGTGGTGATTTGTCGTAGTGTAGAGTGTAGTTGGATGTTTTGTATCTTGGAAGTCGGCGTTGTTTTTGGTCCGTTACATGTCCGAAAATCGGTTATTGCCCACCAATATAATCGGGTTGTGAGAGATGTGGTATGGTGTAGGTGATTACTTACGTGTTATGTGGGTGATTTCTCGAGTGAAAGTGACGCAACAGGTTGAATATATTCTCTATATATTTATTTTATTGCTAGTGGGGTGGGACTAAGTCCCTTGTAATGAGTTGTGAAGTGTGTAAATCAGCGATAGCGCTGTAATTACTTGTACTTACAAGTCGTGTGTATAAATGGTCAATAAATCCATTCGACAATTCAAATTCCGCCTAGAGTTACACTCTAGACGTGACCAAAGGTTTTCATATTGTTTTTTCTTAATTCAAATAGTTTTCTAGCTACAGAACCATCTTAGTGCCTCAACATCGCTGCAAACTCACAAATGTACACAGCAAGATTTTGTCCGTTATATATGAAATTAGTTATCCGGGTCCGTTATAACGAATATTGACTGTAAAGCAAAACTAGATGAAAGGATGCCAAAGCAGATTCTGTAGTAAGCCTATGTGAAAAGGACATTAAACCGAGGACGACCTATGAAGAGGTCGAACGGACACTGTGTTTGAAGTCGCAATGGGTTGGCTGCATTTGTCATGAAGTGAAGAAGAATAATAAGGAAAATAAGAAGAATATGGAGCAGAAGAAATTTGAGCACGCGATCTTAAAGAATTCGGCATCTCTGTCGTGCCGAGTATTGCGTTTATCGTGCCTGAATGCGAACATCAGCAAATGGCTTGGCTTGATGTCACTTATGGCTGACACCTCTGAATCACCTGTTGCAAGCGTACCTGAGTGTGGTGGGAACCAGAGTAACAAGTGTCTCGAATCCCTGAATCACCTCTGGGCAGCGGTCGAACAAGAGGGCTGGAGTGATGGACATGAAGCAACCGCAGTTGGCAGGTCTCTCGTGGAGAGCAGTGGGGCCCGGTGGCTCCGCAAACCTCTTCACCAGCTCCTCCATCGTGGGGAAAGCCAATGTAATGTGCTGCCTGCCATCTTGAATGGAGAAACTCTTGATAGCCTACGAAAGTACAGCCCGGCTGTATTTATGCTTAAGTATCACGTCATGAAAGGAATTATAATTATTTATCTGCAGCTTATTTATCGCTGCGGCACCCTCTATCCACTAAAGTTGGCACTAACTTCGCCGACAAGCGGCGGTCGCTCGGTCGGTATAGTTCGCTTGTGGACTACAGGCCAAGGAGTTTGTTATTGTCAATAAACCATGCTATACCATCGAATGGCTGCATAACAGTGAACATTGAATTGGAAGGAATGCTGATAGACGTGACAGTGGACTATTTCAAGTACTTTGATCCGGTATTTGTCTGAGAAGATTGACGGAAACCTCAGGATAATCAGTACCCAAGCCGAAATTCGAACTGGGTAATTTTCTGAGAGTTACGGTATTGAGCAATTTGGTTGGTCCGTGGCAGAAATAGGGGTGTGAAAATGGAGTTCCACGCAATTCGCAACCTTGCCTCGGCACCTAGTGAAGGTGATGGACCAGTTTGATGTTTCACTGAAGAAGGAAGCACTTCATACCCGTGCAGTATGAGGCTTAGTGGCTCCTAGGTCCGGTTTTAGCTGTGGAGAAAGCAATCCCTTCACCTGCCATGAGTTGAAATCAGTTCATATAACTTGAAGCTAATAACTTTAATGTCTCGATATATCAGCTCCTGTAAAGCAAATGTTATAAATTTCAACGGATTTAAAAGCTCAAATAAGAATTTAGTTAAGTAAATTGCAGAATTCGCCAGTCACGGTAGCCGAGCGGTCTAAGGCTTGCACTGTCTTCGCTCGCTCGGAAGTCGGGATCGTGGGTTCGAAACACGCTCAGGGCACGGACGTTTGGTGTTTGTGTGTGTATGTGCGTTTTTCTGTGTTTAGGTGGAGGCCTTGCGACCAGCTGATCACCCGAACTGGGGATCCTACCGAACGTCTAAGATCTAGTA
Organism: Cryptotermes secundus; assembly: GCF_002891405.2. Classification (NCBI taxonomy): domain Eukaryota; kingdom Metazoa; phylum Arthropoda; class Insecta; order Blattodea; family Kalotermitidae; genus Cryptotermes; species Cryptotermes secundus. The sequence continues at coordinate 283,602 of NW_019739219.1, read as the reverse complement.
ACCTGAAGTTTAACGGAAAGTTTCGTGGAGGTAGGCCAAGGCTGTAGCGTGGGGAAAAAGAAATGGAAGAAATCAAACATTTTAAATTTAAAATGTGTTTGGTTTTCTACAACAACTTTTAGAATTACATGGCAGATGTGTTCCTGAAAGACACCATGTAAGTTACAATGCATCATTTAAAAGATACTGCTATTCTGTAAGAAACTGAGGAAAATTGGATGTTGTCTGATAAAGAGACCGGGGAGTGAAATAAACGAGTCAACTTCACCTATTTCCGAGGTTGAGAATGGTAAAGCTATACCTCCACTCCCCGTACGTCTTCATGGCGTGGTGTTAAATATTCAAGCACAGGGACAACTTTGTATTATGCGCTAGTAATTATGTTCATATTTCAGAATAAAATATTTTAATTCAAATTCGTACCAAACCATGGCAATAATAACTGTTTATGCTTTATCGCATTATAATAACATGTCTCGTCTCTGAGCGCGCGATTATGAATTGCAAGCGTTGCTGGGTAATCTGATAGCCCGCCGAACTGTCTATGCATCTAGTGCATTACGTCACTTCAACTGGTTCCATAAATCGCCACTCTATCTCGTGTCGCACTGTGCAGACGAGAGACTGGTACCCCTGGTACGTGAATGATTGTGGAGGTTCGTAGGGGTCGTAAGAAGGTCGCGAGGATATAGTGGGACCACGTGCCCTGTGTTTTGTTTTCGTACATATTAATTGTGATACACCAATCATCGGTGATTATTAGTAATTATAAACTTCATGATTCATTGTTATAATGGTACAAGACTTGAGTGTTCTCTTATAAAAACGGTTGAAGCAGAAAAATGTGTAAGTACAGAACCTTCTTTAGAGTGCATTTAGTTTACTTTTAAGTGCGAATTATACGTGACATTCAGAAGAATACTTTAGTTCAATCAAGACATGCAGTGATTTCGACTTAAAGTTAATCACAGGATATAGGCCGCGCCGTAGCTCAAGTGGTTAGTCGCTGGCTTCCCACCGCGGCGGCCCGGGTTCGATCCCAGGTCTGGTCAAGTGGGATCTGTGGTGGGTAAAGTGGCGCTGGGACAGGTTTTCTCCGAGTACTTCGGTTTCCCTTGCCAGTCTTCATTCCACCAATTGCTCCACAATCACCCTCACCTATCTGGAGCTGGTACAATAGGCCAGAAGTGGCCGCAGTACAAGGGAGTTAGTCCCTCCCCACTAGCAACAAAGAAAATAATCACAGGACAAGTTTTTTAGGTTAGATTAGTTTGTGTTAGCAACAGCAGTTGAAACTTGAATCAATGAGCGTTTAATTCAAACAGGGTGCATGATAAATGTTGTTAATGCGTTAAAATAGGTTTGAAATTGTAGTCGTGTGTTATAAGTTATTATGATTTCTTGGTACAAAGTGATTACATATAGTCCCACTTGAAGAGTACTGTAATGTGAAGCCATGTAGGCCGGTATATCCAGACTGATATTTAGTTCGGATATGATCCGTCCATCTTGAATCTCCTATTCTGAAAATGGAGGGAGGATGTTTACTTGACGAAGCTGCTACTATATGCTCGACTTATATAGTGCCGAGTTGCTGGACGAGCAGTGAATGGTGAATAAGGATGGAAGTGGAGCGAATCTCTCGAGGTCTAATTTGAGATATTATCCTGGCGCATGCCTGGATAGTTGAGAGAGACATCAGTCATTATAATCGGTATCTCGACCGAGATTAGAACTCGGGACCTCTAAAACTCAAGTCATAAGCGTTATTTTAAAACACTAGATCTGTAAGTAAGTTTTGAGGTATCCACGGCAATGATTATAAAGAATGCTGTCTTCTGGGATGTGGCGCCGTGTAGATATTGTGTGAACCGACGTTTCGGAGGAACGTAACGCCTCCATCTTCAGGGTGATCAGGCTACATCCCAGAAGACGGCATTCTTCAGTAGATTCGTAAATTTGAAATAAATGAATATGAACACAAAAACGCACTTGAAAAATGCGTGTACTCGGTTGGTGTACACATTTCTACTCCTTATACTGTATTTGACAGAAAGAGAAATATTCATTGAATCCATTAAAAACTGTTGCAATAAGAAAATAGAAAGTTCATTAATGTCGTTTATTTTTCTGTACACATTTGTGATAATGGTTAATTCTTTATACACGATTGCACCGGACACTGCTCATTGTCTCATATATATTAAGCGCAAGCTTACAAAAAAAGGTAAAGTTGTCCGTGTGCTTCACTAATTAAGCACTACGCCTTGAAGACGCTTGCCGAAGCGGATGCATAGATCCACGTATTCTTGACTTCGACACTAGTTGGAGGTGAGTGGACAGCTTCACGCCCCTGCCGCTTTTCCCTCGGTGAAAGAGCCCCCGGTACAAATTGGATAGGAGGTTAGGTGGGCCCCGGGACCGGTTTGGGCGGCGTGGAGGGGAGAAGATTCTTTCCCCTATCGGGATAAGAACTCCGACCCCTCGGCAGTCCAGCCTGTAGCCAGTCGCTATAGCGTCTGCCTTATCCCGGCTACTAGGCTTACGTATGATTTCATGTAATTATTTATCTTTGTGTATAGTATGAAAATGAAAGTTATAATGGCCCGGGGTTTGAAGGCGTGCTGTCTGGAAGATCCTTACCAACATCCGGAGGAAGGCGCTGCCTCCGTCTTTAGGGTAGAAGAATATTCTCATTTGGAAATTTCGCTCATTTGAACCTTCATAATGTAGCGCGTACCCTTGATTTAGTTTTTCTTTCGAAGTGCCTTCCGAACAAAAACGAATATGTGCGACCGAAAACGGAAACAAACGAATGCATCGTCGCACAGTCGGTTCGCCCTACCTTCTGCTATGGTGTGCACATCGTGTAAGATTTTGCTGTTTTATGTAACGTCTTTGTGGCTTGTCACCACCTAATCACAGCTGATAATTGGAAAGCTACAGTAATTAATGATGACCATACAAGATATTATCTAGGAAGCATATGACATTACAAATTTCTTGTGTTTTCTTAGGCCGTTCTGAAGCAGTATCCTCATTTATAACATTGCACCTACGGTAAATAATGATTCGCTTTTTGAAAATTCGTTTTATGAACTCTTCAAGAATGCAACTACTGCATTGTAAGAGCCGGGACTATTTGTGTAGGAAATGAAAAGCGGGTCCCACTCCTTAACGGAAAAAGAGGAACTAAGGAGAACAATAAAAAATCTAGGAAGTGAGTTAAATTGCTTCCATTTTCAAGGCAAACATAAAGCCAAGCTTGTACACATGGTACTAATAACCTTTACTGTGCTGTCCTTATTCCTAATGTTTTATTTTCTGAAATCCGGTCGTGGTACCCTTTCCATATGTTCGCAGTTTTCTTTCTATGGGCGGCTTACTCTTCTTCTCAGAATATGGAGACAGTGGGCTCCTCTGAAACCTTGGTAGTCTACCAGACTACACGCCGCAACATCCAGAAGACAGCATTCTTCCCGTATCCCTCTTTATGAATATAAAGGAAATGAATGTAACGTCCGCTCCACGCCCGTTGTAACTAGTTCGCGGGAACACCGATAGAGGCACCACTTGCCGGCTTGAACGTGAGGTACGAATGCTACAGCTGTAGGTCGACTGCCGATCAAATTTTGTTCACTGACCGTAGGCAGAATCATTTAGGTTGCAAAATTTCCGTGCGTAGCAAATGAAGAGACTTTCTGATGAATTTTAAACTGGCCTTTTCTGCTAGTATTATTTTATTCGGAATTAATTTTTGTTTTTCTGCAGCTGGCTATTCCCACACAGTATGTTAACTTCAATTTCCAAACAATATCCACTCTTGCAACAGTATACGTATTATGACGGGTCGATTATGGCATTTATGTAAAGCATCCCAGGCAAACAAAATTTAATTATCACATTCTGCGATTTTATATATCCTCAGGCAAGTGTCCCTATTAACAATGGATTGAGTGAGAAGTTTCATAGCCAGTGAAATCAAAATAAATTCCATTAAAATTTATGCAATATTATCTGTAGAATCTATTAAAAACATGAGCGTCGAGTCACGTCAACCCTTATAGGTATGAATACAAAGCGAATAATGTTAAAAATTAAGTTCTTACAGTACAGAAAATACACTGTGTTTCCATTACAAAGATAAGCTGTATAGTGCTATTTAGGTGTTTATCGTGAGAATCATACGAACACATAAGCACAGTGTAAGTTTTGAGGTTTTCACGGCGATGACTATGAAGAAAGTCGTCTTCTGGGATCTGGCGCCGTGTATTCTTCGTTTTAACCGACGTTTCGGAGGAACATATCGCCTCCGAAACGTCCGTTAAAACCAAGAATACACGGCGCCAGATCCCAGAAGACGACTTTCTACATAAGCACAGTGTTTGAAATTATTGCGGAGTTTTGTTTACAGCAACTCATGCTACTAGCTGGATACAAACCTCCACCCCACTATTTAAGTGATCAAGATCTCTTGCTTGGGGTGGATATTTACCCAGTTTATACACCAACATCAGTCGGAGAAGTCATGTCATATCTCAGGCGGGCAGTCACGTGCTTCCCACCGCTTAGGCCCTGTTTAGATCCTAGGTCAGGTCATGTGGGGTTTGTTGTTGACAAAAGTGGCACTGGGGCGGTATTTCTCTGAATACTTCCGTTTCCCCTGCCGAACCTCGTTCCACCAACTGTTCCGCATTCATTCCTTTTATCGGCAGTATGCATGTAGCACGAATGGGGGAGACGAATGCATATAGGATATTGATGGGAAAGCCAGAAGGAAGGAGACCACTGGGAAGACCAAGGCGTAGGTGGGTGGACAATATTAAAAATGGATCTTAGAGAGATAGGATGTGATGGTATGGATTGGATTGAGCTGGTTCAGGATAGGGACAAGTTGAGGGCTCTTGTGAACACTGTGATGAACCTTAGGGTTCTATAAAATGCTGGGGATCGTAGTTTCGGTACTAGCATCATCCTTAGATAACCTGCTTAAAAAGACCTGCCCATATTGTGATAAAATTTACATTAAGTGTAAGCAATAAAGTACATCAATGTAGGCATAGTGTTTAATTACTTAAGCTCAGGAACAACTCTATTAGAAGCAACTCTCATGGTATATTTTGTTGTACTTTCTTGCACTTCTAGGCTTCTTATATTTTAAAAAAGAATTGGCGTGTTACATCTTATGTTTGAAATAATGTAACAGCCCTCTACGCAGTTTTTCTTGTGGGAGTCTTTATAAACTTCAACCAAACAAGATGAACGCCTCTGGTTTGCGTCGCGATTCGGCTGGTGTTGATGGATTTACGCCGGTTTGCTGCTCAATGTTAGTGCAGTCGGTATAGTGCCTGGATAAGTGTTGATAGACGGATAACTGGCATAAGCAGAGGTGGGCGTTGTCCGTTTTAGCCTTCATTTGAATTCGTTCAGGAACCTGGATAGTGCAGTCGGTATAGCGGCTAGCTACGGGCTGAATCGTCGAGGGGTAGGACTTCGAGTCCCGGTAGAGTAAAGAATTTTTTCTTCTCCATTTCGTTCAGACCAGTTCTGGGGACCACCCAAGCTCAAATCCAATGTACACCCGGGGCTCTTTCCCTTGGGGTAAAGCGGTGGGGCGTGAAACCAACCACTCACCTCCAACTAGTGCCGAGGTGAAGAAAATATGGAACTATACATCCACTCCCCCATACATTTTCATGGCGTAATGTTTAATGAATTAAGCACAGGAACAACTTTAACTTTATTCTTCTTTTCTACTTATTTTATCAATTTCTTATGGGTTATTTAATGACGCTTTTGGGTGGTAGGATGACAGATGAACGACGAATTGTAAAGGATTTTGTACGAAGTGATCGTGGCTTACTATCCCTTCAGTTGCCTGGAGGGACTGTGGAAAACCACAAAATAAGTCAGTCGAGATAGTCCGTGTCCCGGCCGAGGTTTAAACCAATCGCCTCTCGAATAAAAATCTAGAACCTTATCTGTAGACCAACCAGTTCGGTTATTTTAATTCTGTTTGGTTTATATAACAACGTTGTCTGCTTCTGAGTCTCTGCAGCGACGAATATTAATAATAAAATGAAAGGATGTTGAAGGGAGGAGTCGTGGGCCGAACTGAGGAACTACCCGAAAATTCCGAGTCTCTGCTTGGCGAATACAAGTCAGAAGGGTTACCCCTTGAATCGTTATGTTCCTTGCATAATGCAACCATGGATAGTGTGTCAGTTCGTTGTTTTTAACGGTAAAGATGTCTGTGCTGCGTTTGGTCACCCCCGATCGAATCCGTGTGTGCAGGTGTTAAAGTTCCCAGGATCCGGCGCAAGGGGTTGGGTAGGGAGCAGTGGAGGGTAAACACGCCTCGAGCTCAGGGCGTCTTGCACAGGGCGCAGTTCGGACACGTTGATACCATCGCGGGCTTCCACATTTGGCGACATGAGCTACGCAGATTACACACATACTGATCCCCTACAATTAATTCAGTCGTCTTCATACGGATAGTTCTCCAAAATATGCAGCCTGTTTTTGAAAAAAGTGTAAAGATTTAGTTGTCCCTATGCTTAATAAATTAATTAAGCACCACGCCATGAAGACATGGGGAGGTGTAGGTATAACTCCAGCAATAACAGTGGCCGCGTGATCTAAGACATGAACTATTTTCGCCCTCTCGAACACTGGGATCGTGGGTTCGAATCCCACTCGAAGCATGGATGTCTGTGTTTATTCTCCTTGTGTTGTTCTGCGTGTAGGTAGCTGCCTTGCGATGGGCTGATCCCCCATCCAAAGAGTCCTACCAACTGTGTATAAGATTAAGAAACTAAAAAATCAGCCAAGGACAAAAGGGTTGTAATCCCCCCACACAGATACATATATATATATATACACACACACACACACACACACACACACACAGAGTGTTCATATTTTAATGTTACACTGAATGAAGGAATGCAGGCCTAGCAACTTTCTGTTTGTAGCACAGCACACAGTGCTGGATGTAGATGTTTGGAAGGACTGAGAAATCTCAGAGAAGGAAACCAGGAGGACAAGGGGCTCCACCATTAAGATAAACCAGCCGTGAGACCCCCATAGGGTGCAGAAAGATCTTACTGTTAACAAATTTCTTAAGAAATTTATTTTGTCCAGCACGGTTATCTTCAAATTAATCTGACCTTGGTACATTTTTACTAAGTCAAAGTAGAGTGCAGTGTTCTCTGCCTCTCATCAGAAGGCAGACAGCCCTATTATTCTTTCCTCTTCGCTTAAGCGTATGGCGGAGTGGATATATAGTTCCACATTTTCTAGTTGGGCCCTAGCTGATTTACCCCCTGGGAAAGAACCCCCGGTACCCATTTGATATAAAGCTGGGTGGGCCCCAGAGCCGATCTGGACGGCGTGAAGAAGAGAAAATCCTTTACCCTGCCGGTACTTGAACTCTGACCCTTCTGTCCTCCAGCCCTTAACCAATCGCTGTACTGACTACGCTACCCCGGTTCCTAGTTATTGTCGTATAAAAATATTTTCTCTCGTCAGTTTTCATCGTTTCTCTTTTAGGATTTCATATTGTCACATCTGTGATTGTGAAGAGTTTTATCTTCTGGGTTGTGACGCCGTTGAAAGTCAACTAACGCTTCGAAGTAACATGTCGATTCATTACAATAGGATAGTAAGCCAAGTAGGAAACCGACATGAATTAGTCAGGAAACAGCTCCTTTCTGCCTGCTTCATGATAGTTTCAAGCCTTGCTTATATTTCATTCCTGAAGATGGAGGTGACATGTTGCTCTGAAATCTCAGTTGAGGACTTACAGCAATATTCTCAGGAAGATAGGACCCATCTCTCTCTATCTCTCTCTTGTTTGGTTGTGCTCTTACAGTGGCGAGCTACGGCCTAGTAAAGAATTCAAATTAAATTACGTTCTCAGAAATAACCGTGTGTAACAGATATAAATACGAGGTGCATCAAGAGAACAGTAATTTAATAAACAGAGAACAGCAGAAGGATACGAGATATGAGGCGACAAACAAGGGCTGAACAAAATCGCATAGCTGTTAACGTTGTTGTTAACGATTTTGTGCACCAACAGAGAGGGAATTTGGGGGTGGGGTACTAAGCCGAGATCCTGGTGCGTTTCCTTTGAGCATGGAAGATACCAAGCATTTGAGCAGTGGTGTCTAGCTGGGTTGTTGATTTGTTGATTCACGCCGTATTTTTGTCAAACACTAGACAGGAGGCGTAGAATTTTTATTTTCTGTTTAACTTGGAGTTGCATAATTTGGAAAGATACTTTAGGGGCCTCCAGAGCAAGGGGGGGGGGGCGCATGGAAAGCATTCAGTGGCAAATTTGAACTTAGGGTGTATCGAAGTAATATTGTTGCGTATAGACCCGTTGCTAAGTGGTGACTCTGTTGCTCCGTAAACACGTTTCCGTTGCTAGGCAGTAGATTCTTAATGATACAGAATTTGGACGAAACAATATAAGAACAGCGTCTTTTATGCCAAGATGTTATAACCGTGAGGTTTGGAGCTTAGTGAGGATAGGCAGTTCTGTACGGGAGTTTGTGAAGAAAGGACATGAGCGCGTGAAGCTGAAGAATCTCCACTGTTAGCAGCCTTTGACAGGGAAGGGCTGGTGAAGACACAGCAGGCTAGAGGAAAGCTTAGCGGGTGCTAGGATGATTTGTGAATAGTGACGATTAGAGGTGGCGCTGTAGTTGCTTGTAGTTCGAGTCGAGTGTACAAGTGGTCAGTAAAGCAATTCACAAATCTAAACCCCGTCTATAGTCACACATACTACGTGACAGTATATACAAATTGTTTTCCTACGGCATAGAAAACACCTTGAGTTTCCATTACAGAGATCAGCCTATTAATGAGTAAAATTTTCGTTGTTTATTCTGAGATTCTGAATGTCATATCACGCGTTACGTATAGCTATCAGAATGTTTATTTCGGATTAAAAATGTCGCTATGTTAGTTGAGAAACGCTGTCTTATGTAGCTCAAGGAACTGAAGGTACCTGCTGGACGTTGTCTGGCAAGCAGCCTATGATCCCCATGGTTAACTGGCCTCCTGCTAACTCCCCAGCACTTCCTGTGGTATACATCGCCATGTCCTGCAACACAGAATTCACATTGGGTTGGTTTGTTATAGTGTTAAACAGAGCTGTGATAGGGGTGGCCATTTTTGGCACAAATCAATGTCCTTTAATTTTTATACACAGTTTTAAAATGAAATATATATTTAAGAATGTCTGATTTGCATTTTCACAGCCGTGGAAATAAAAGTTCTGTACTCCGTGTACTTCTCTGTCACAGGCCGCGGAGGCCCATAGGGTTGTGAGACGTCGAGGTTGCCACACCACTTAGTCTAGTAGTAGATATGGAGGCATAGGTTCGTCCGAATCCTCATGTCTCTAGGAGACCTCTGAGCAAAATTAGGCAAAAAGTTTCCTGCCCAAGTAGTTTCCAATGCCTCTGGTAGACGGGGGAAGTATTAGGTACCGAGGGCCGACCTCGTTGGCTGAACGGGGCTGATAGCACGCACAAGTACCGTAGGGTATGGCGACTGGTAGAATATCAGAGTGGGACGTAGAATTAGACTATTAGTCGCGGTGCATGGGGAAACCCACCCCCTCCAATAATAATAATAATAATAATAATAATAATAATAATAATAATAGGTTCGTCAGAACGTTGGTAACCATCTACGTATCCTTGAATTTCGTAGCTGAGAAAACCACAATATTCATGACTGAAGGCTTTTGAAGACAGGGAACAAAGGAGAGTATTTCGACCTCAGAGAAAGACGAAACGTCTGTTGACTTTCAGCGGAATATACGGCGCTATATCTACGTACTGCTTCCATCTCCACGGTCGAATAGTGAACCAAATAATAAACTAACAAGACACAGTATTTCTTTTATTGCTAGTGGGGTGGGACTAAGTCCCTTGTACTGCGGCCACTTCTGGCCTATTGTACCAGCCCCAAATGATAGGTGAGGGTGATTGTGGAGCAATTGGTGGAATGAAGATTGGCAGGGGAAACCGAAGTACTCGGAGAAAACCTGCCCCAGCGCCAATTTGTCCACCACAAATCCCACTTGACCAGACCCGGGATCGAGCTCGGGCCGACGCGGTGGGAAGCCAGCGACTAACCGCTATGGCGCGGCCAACAAGACACAGTAAGGCTGGCTGCTTGCTTCACAGTCCCCTCTGTGCAGTACCTGAAATTCAACATATATGGCATAAGGTTTGTCGTGACCCTGCATGGTTTACGTGGAAATTTTCATTATGCATAAAAATTGTTACAATCTGGCGCGCAGGTAAACAGGAGCTAGCGCCTCGAGGTCTGTTGTAGCTTCGGGCCGACTGTACGATGCGAATTATTGCAAAAGACTGAATCGTTTTGGTTACTAAAATTTTCATGACCAGCCGGCGAGGTTCCCACCGCTTCCAATACTTCGCACAACCCCCTTCATTTTTTATTCTCTCTCCTCTGTTCTTGGGTTCACCGCTCTGTTCCGTTGGACTGACAGCAGTCATTCTTATCGAATTACTCTCTACAGAGTCAGTCAATCAAATCAACTGGATCCTGAAACTGATACGATTAGATTTCAGGTTCAGGACTTACACTCATGGCAGATATTTGAACTGTTCCAAATTCGAATCAACTTCAACCGTCTCAGCGCAAATTCAAAGCTCCTGACACATAAATTGTGACTGCTTATTTCTGCGTAATAAGACCAAATTTACGTGTATATTGCTCTGAATTTTCTGTATCTGAAGCTTGAGGTTTTCATAGAGGTGAAAATTAATATAGCAGTCTAGCGGTCTCCGTAGTCTAGGTTTAACGTTCCCACCTCATGACTCAAGGTACGCGGGTTCAAACCCGGCGGAGGTCGTGGAATTTTTAAGGGCGGAAAAATTCAGGGAACAATCCTCCGGGAGGGACTTTAAGCCGTGGGTCCCGTGTCGTAGATTTACGGCACGTAAAAGATCCTCATGTCTCTAGGAGACCTCTGAGCAAAATTAGGCATCAAGTTTCCCGCCCAAGTAGTTTCCAATGCCTCTGGTAGATGGGGGAAGTATTAGGTACCGAGGGCCGACCTCGTTGGCTGAACGGGGCTATTAGCATGCACCAATACCGGTAGGGTATGGCGACTGGTAGAATATCAAAGGGAGACGTACAATAGATCAACAACTGGTCGCGGTGCATGGGGAAACCCACCCCCTCCAACAATAATAATAATAATAATAATAATAATAATAATAATATTGCGGTCTTCTGGGTTATAACACCACGTGTCTGATAGTTTTAGGCAAGTTCCAGCGTTTCAGAGTGTGACACAGTCCGAAGATTATGTTGTGATCTTCTGGTTTATGACATCGTGTTGTCTTATGAATAGATACCATAGGAATATACTGCCTCTATTTTCAGGGTGTGACGAAGATTCATGTAGCAGGCTTTAGTGAACTGTAAAGTGTGGAGATTGACGATGGCGCTGTAATTAAGTGCATTAACGAATTGTGTGGTAAAGTGGTCAATAAATCCAATATCCAGGCCAAACACGTACCTAAGAGGTTTGAGGTTTTCATAGCTTTGACTATGAAGAGTGGTCTTCTGGGAATGCGTACTTTCTCTCTCGCTGCTTACTCTTCTGGTCTGAAGATAGAGGCATTAGGTTCCCCCGAATTACACATCATCACATCCCAGAAGCCAGTAATATTCTGTATGAATTATTTGGTAGGAAATCTCTTAGAAGTTGGAAAATAGCGAAAGTTAAGTTCGGTTTTGTGAGACTGTGTTTCATAAATTTAATATTAAAAAAAAGGTAAAGGTAGTCCTGTAACAGACTGTGAAGACCCATGGGGTTGTGAGACGTTGAGGGTCCCACACTATCTAGACAATCGGCTCACACATGACGGTAAGGTTGTCAGCCTTACGCACCAGCCACGCTTTACTCCCCAGGAAAATTATTTATATAATTCATGGTACTCATTTCTGTTAGAGGCTGAGTGAACCCCAGGGCCATAGTGCGGCCAGAAAGATTAGGTCAATTGAAAAAATCCAATGACCTCATCGCGACTTGAACCCGCGACCTTCCGGCCTGTAGCATAGTGTCCCAACCAACTACGCTATCGCGTGCCCCAAAATTTAATGTTGCAATCGAAAAGAAAAATGCAAATTATATGTCGCACAGAAACTGATTACAATTTTTTATAACCCACGCCATCTGTGAGCCGATTGTCTAGAAAATGTGGGAACCTCAACATCCCACAATCCTGTGGGCCTCCACTGCCTGGTACAGGGATAGCTTTACCTTTACCTAGTGCCCACTTAAAAGTAAAGGAATTTTCTATTCGAATATCTGTGCTTCAAAAGAATTTATCTCCTCCCTGACTTCATTCTTTGCTATGTAATCCTAAATTAATGTGCTTATTTAATTCATTCCATACAGCAAACTCTCCATATGTCCGAAGTCTCAGGTAGCTACTGAAGTGTAGATATTCTGTGATTGCTGTAGATGATATGAATGAAAATTCTCGGTTGAAATGAAGGATGTTGTCTTGATTTACTTCGGGTTGCCTAGGAGACACACAAAAACTGTCAGGTTTCTGCGTGGGTGTCTGAATACTGCTTTTATCCATTGTGTTGTGCCTAGCAGGGATATGAATCCGCTATCCGTGGAGTATAACTTACACGCGGACTTTAAAAAAATCGATATGCACGTATGCATAAATGTTTAAAAAATTTAAATGAAATTGTTATAAATTCCGTGTCCATATATTTATTCTGCTGGAAGAAACAGAATTGTTTATAGCATGAGGTAAAAGCGGATATCGTAAATTCTAGACTAAACGTTATATGAGACATTAATTATAACGTTCATGCAAATGGTAACAAAAGAAGTAAAGGCACAACAAACATCCAGTCTCAGAAAATGAAATATTTAAAATCAGTCAGGAATAGATAAAGATAGAAATTATGAGATACTAAGAGAAGTAAGGAGAAAAAATCGAAATTTAGAATATCGTGGCATATAGACCCATTGCTAGGTAACGACCTCGAAACAAACGACATAACGAATTTTTCTAGGCAACAGCTTGATAAACACGCAACAGTAACGGAGCCGTTTCTATGCAGCGGCCTGTGCAAAACAATTGAAGTACTGTTGGAGGCGGTGTTTTCTATGTGGTCCACTCCGAGGCTATATCGCTCGACCGACAGAGTTCAATTCAGTTAATGCAGTGTATTGGAGTGAAACGAGTTGCTTGGTGAGTGAGTGAGTGAGTTAGTTAGTTACTTAGTTAGTCGCGGGTCTGTTCAAGTGCGATCTGTGGTGCACAAAGTGGCGCTGGGGCAGGTTTTCTCCGAGTACTTCGGTTTCCCCTGCCAATCTTCATTCCACCAATTGCACCACAATCACCCTCACCTATCATCTGTGGCTGGTGCTATAGGCCAGAAGTGGCCGCAGTACAAGGTACTTAGTCCCACCCGACTGGCAATAAAAAGAAAAACAGTTGAATTTACATATCACCACAAATGACTAGAAAAGTAACAATATTTGTGTAATGATTTCCATGGTCTGTAATACAGGTAAAAGTTAGTATAAACATGTAAACGAGGGGAGCCAACCAAAACATGTGATTGCGGATGCAGTGAACAACATTATTACACAAAACCCAAACAAAATAGAAAGTAACAGTCTCGTTGATAATTGCAGGCCGTGCTAGGCACACGGTGTAATGCGTGCTGCTGCTGCAAGGGGCAGTAATTGCATGTCATCTCTATCATTTAAGCTTCACGCCTCATTCCTGATTTTCATGTGACAGCTCTGATTGCCAGCGGTAATGAAAAGCATATATCATTAGACCGCGGTTAAATTCGGTGCCAGCCAGCTGAGGGCGTTATTACAGTGACCAGTCATACCAACAGCGGCTGATTTTCACTAGATATCTTCAGCTATGAGAGAACTGAGCACATTTCCTGCAATGTGTCTTAATTCTGTGAATAACTTCTTTTTTTCGTTTAGTTGGGGGTGGAGTCCAACTGGGTCCACTCGGTACGGCGGCCACTGATTGCCCTATTGTAGCCTGCCCCGGGTGATTATGATGCTGGAGAATTTGGTGGAATGAAGACTGGCAGGGGAAACCGAAGTACTCGGAGAAAACCCGCCCCAGCGCTACTTTGTCCACCACAAATTTCACTTGACCAGCCCCGGGTCGAACCCGAGCTGTCGCCATGGGAAGCCAACAACTAACCGCTTGAACTATGGCGCGGCCCTCCTAACTTCTTCTTAGTTGGTTCTGCGGTTTTGAATGCATCTCTATAGATATTTTGAATTCTACCCAATAGTTTGAAGAAATCTGTGTTCTGAAATATGACGAATTATAGTCCGATAAAAGTCAATCGCAAGTTGCTACCTGCTTCATTCCAGTTTCTTTCTTAGCTTGTTCTTAGATGCTGAAGATGGAGGCGACATGTTACTCCGAAACATTTGTAAAGATGTATCACACTACAAACAGTGGCATCACAGAAGACATTGATCTTCACAGCGATCGCCGACAGAACCTCAACTCTCGTAACAACTAATACAGATGTTCTGATGCTGAATTACGTGTGAATCAGTTTGGTAGTTTCTGGACTGAAACATGCTAATTGACTTGAATTTTCCTGCATGCATGCGTCCACTTTGCACAAACCTTTGGTGTTAAAAAAGTATACCGATCAAAGTGAATATATACTATCACGTGTCCAGGTGTCTAACAAGACAGGTTTTTGGATTTAATAATCGAATTTGTTGGACCTTTATACATCTGGTTACAACATATCACAAATCACTATCTGACACGCTGTCATCTTCTTAGAACTGGACACTACACTGGGACTATTCTGATTTCCAACTGAACTCCTCTACACTCCCTCAATTCTTATCTCCCACTCTATTCTGTACTACTTATATCTTCTCGGCAAGGACACCACAGAAAACACAGTCTTTATTGTCAAGAATGTGTGTTTATTGGCCTAATACCTAGCAATGGATGTCCTATTGTTGAGAGAGTGTGATCTGGGAATGTGTTTACCGAGCCGTTGCCTAAAAGTGGGCATATATTGTGACGTGCCGCCAGGAAGGCCGGACTATCAGACGTCAATCGCTGGTCAACGACTAGCAATCCCCAGGCAACGCAATATAAGCACCCCGTTGCCTAGGTTATCTCTTAACACGAAAGCCTAACGGTGGGGTTTCCGCCGATACAAAAAGGCTAGCAATGCCTAAGCAACGAATTGTTTGAGGCAGTTGCATTACAATAAAGACCACAAGTAAATCAGCGACCACTTAGTAGTATATAATGACATCCTATCACTAACGACCTCCACCCTCTTAACTGCTGATAAAATACTCTTACATACGAAAAAACCTGTACCCAAGAGTGAAGAAGATTGCATTCACAAACTCTTCATGCTAATGAACGTAAACAAGATATTAGTTTTGATTTCATATGTGTAAAAGTTTTATATATTAGATATTTTAAGGTAATTATAAGCCGGTCACGGTAGCCGAGCGGTCTAAGGCATGCACTGTCTTCGCTCGCTCGGAAGCCGGGATCGTGGGTTCGAATCCCACTCAGGGCATGGATGTTTGTGTGCGTTTTTCTGTGTTTGTCTACAGGTAGAGGCCTTGCGACGAGCTGATCACTCGCCCAAGGAGTCCTACCGTATGTGTAAGATCTAGAAAAACCGAAGTGAACGGAGTTCATGGAGGTAGGCCTAGGCCCACTGGGGCTGTAGTGCCAAGGAAAAAAAAAAAGGTAATTATAAAGCTGTCCGTTAAAAAGCGTTATTTAAGTACATGACTACAGGCGCCATCAACTTTAATTCCGTACCACACCAATAATAACAACCGTACATATTTTTCATACATCAATTGCTAATAGAGTAGAACCACGTAACAATGGAGGTTTCTTACCTATCCGCTGCTCACGTGGTGGTAGTGTTGTGGTAGTACATGCCTTCTCTATGCCTGTCACAGGGTAACTAGAACTCTGTCACGCCATCCCCAGATCCTCCTTCACACAACAAACATGCGCTCTCGCCACAGGAAACGCCCCCTTTGCACCCCTATCTAGGAAGGGGAAGCTGAACCCTACAGTGTGACAAGTGAAACATTTGTGACCAATTGTTAACGTGATTTATGTTCCACCTACGCAAGATTTCAAACCGTCACAGCGATGAGTATGATGTGTACTATCTTTTGGGATCTAATTCCATGTAGCCCGGTATAAGTCCACCGACGTTTCGGAAGAACATTCTATAATCATAATCGAAGAATGAACCAAGTAAGAAACCAGCAAGAAGCAGGCAGCAGAAGATGAAGTACGTTCATCCGAAACGTCGATGGACTTCTACCAGAGATATTAAGTCACAGAAGACAGTATTTTTTATATTCTACTTGGGTGAACTTCATGTCGAAAGAGAGTTGTTTGAGGAGAATTTAAGCTATGCCGGCGTGAAATTTTCTTGGAGACCACATTTTTTTCTAACGTTCTCTCTGACAATGTCATTCTAACATCGCTGTCAATAATATGGTATATGAATTACCTTCGTGTATTGAGTAGAGTTTTTAAGAAGCTGATAGTTGTTCAGCTGGTCAAGGAACTGCAATTTTATGGAACCTGAAAGCTCATCACTGTGTCACTAAGAGATCGTCATTGGACCTCCTACTGAGGAAGTTGAATCTAATCCACGCATGTCATTCACTTAACATGCGCTTTTGTATTGTGTTCCCACAAGTTTGGGTGCCTTGAGTGTTGTCTCTGACTTGCTAGACATGTAAATATTCGTTAATGACATTTTTGTTGTGTCTGTCGGTTCGCATTTTTCGCACATAAAAATGAGGAATTTATGCTCGTAGGATGTACAGAGAAACAGGTGTCTGGGGGATACAATATTGGTTAACAGATTTGACTATAATCTGTGCTATATACAAAGCTCAATCAATATTTGTTATTTTTCATGAGAACTCAGTGGCTTTAGTCAGCAAGCAAACTATACCGACCAAGCGACCGCCGCTTGTCGGCGAAGTTAGTGTCAACTATTGCGGATAGAGCGTGTCGCATGGTCAGCGCGACGGATCCCCACGGCCGTTAATTTCGGTTTTCTAGACTGGAGCCGATATTTCCTTGAAATAGCTCCTCAGTTATCCTCACGAGGCTGAGTGGATCTCGTTCCAGTCCCACTACTGCTTAGAAAAAACTGGTAGAGACGGGAATCGAACCCGGACCTCTGGATCTGTAGCCAGCAACTCTAAACAATAGACCACGGAGTTGGTCTTTTTCGTGAGAACTGTTCACCAAATACTATACATTTATGACTTAGGTATAGGTTTTGGATATGATTAAGAAATAAATTTTATTTGTGTAATTTTTAATATGGCGAATAAAGATCGGTAAAGGAATACAATTGCCGGTCACGGTAGCCGAGCGGTCTAAGGCATGTACTGTCTTCGCTCGCTTGGAAACCGGGATCGTGGGTTCATATCCCACTTAGGGCATGGATGTTTAGTTTGTGTGTGTGCGTTTTTCTGTGTTTGTGTATAGGTAGAGGCCTTGCCACGAGCTGATCACCCGCCCAAGGAGTCCTACCGAATGTGTAAGATCTAGAAAAACCGAAGTGAACGGAGAAGTTCATGGAGGCCCACTGGGGCTGTAGTGCCAAGGGGGGGGGGAAGGGAATACAATTAAAACAGTTTTTGGTTATGCACGGTAATTGGCATTATGACAATATAATTGTCATCATCAGCATCATCATCAGGTAGTCATGGAGTTGGGCCACATGTTGACCCTTTCCGGCCGCATTTGCCGACTAATCTTTCCAAGATCTCCGGTTGTTATGTAAATTTAAACAAATGAATTGAACGCTTCTTTGTATTCTGTCAACATGTTTAATCCAGTTGGTTTTACGTAGGATTTTAGGTTCTCAGAACAGTGGCTATGAAGAGTTTTATCTTCTGGACTTCAGCACCATGTAGTCTGTTGAAAGTCTGCCGACATTTCATTGCTACCTGGTTCACGCTGGTTTCTTGATTGTCGTATAGTTAGACACTGAAAGTGGAAGCGATATCTTACTCCGAAATGTCGGTTGATTTTCATTTAGTTGTATGTTTCGAAATTTGTTCTAATATGGTTTCTGTTATTGGCTATTTTCTAATACATCCATGGCCTTGAGCTTCATAACTTGTACTCTTCTCCAAGTATAATTAGAATGATCAAGTCAAGGAGGATGAGATGGGCAGGGCATATAGCACGAATGATGGGAAGAGGAATGCATATAGGATATTGGTGGGAAAGCCAGAAGGAAAGAGACCACTGGGAAGACCAATCCGTAGGTGGGAGGACAATATTAAAATGGGTCTTAAAGAGATAGGATGGGATGGTATGGACTGGATTGACTGGTTCAGGATAGGGACAAGTTGAGGGCTCTTATGAACACGATAATGAACCTTCGGGTTCCATAAAATGCTGGGAATTGAGTAGCTGCAGATTTGGCTTGTCCTCAAGAAAGGCTCAGCTCCATAAGTAAGTAATTTCCGTGGTCTATCGAAATTTATTGATGAATATTATGAATAAATTTTCGCCAATTTTAAATCTGAATAAAAACATACCTGCAGTTAATGAGTTTCAAGCATCATTAATCACAGTCATATTTATTTGTGTTTCATCATCATTATCATCAGTAATCTGTCAGACGACAGGTCCACAGTCTCTTCCAAAACAATTCCTCCACTTGATGCGATCTAGAGCTTTCTCCTTCAAATGACAGTATCCTCTTCTGTCCCCAGTGTCATCCAGCATTTGTGTTTATACACGATTAATTTACTGATGTAACTGATCATTAATTAAGTGTCGTAATGCGTCGGTTTAACTGGGTAAAGTGACTGAATGTGGACTGATTGGATTCAAGGCAGGGCAGAAGAATTTCTCCCTTCATCACTATTTGCAGAGAGGTTCTGGGCCCAGCCCGGCCTCCCGTATATTGGGTATTTCAGTTCAGTCTGTCTGGAGTCTGAGACAGACTATATCATGACCCTCTAAATTAATATGAGACTCCACGTGGTGCACGGTGACAGCAGAAAGCTGAAGAGCTTTACAGCCTCTCTACACCTACAGAATGCTGTAACAGTCATAACAATGTAGTTCTGCACATTGTTGCAGGATCCTACAAGAGACTGCTGGGCTGCCGCGTCATGTCAGTGCACCAATTGAAGCCATCTTCCCACATCCTACTGAATTCTGTGCACTTGAATAAGTTTCGTTAAATAAATTAAGAAGCAAATATTTAGGACTTCTGGATCATAACGCCGTATGGTCGGGTAGGTGGGCGTGTAACTGTTGAAGAGATTATATATGTCATAACCCAGGAGGAAATAAGTACGAATTTTCACTGCCCTAAAAACCTCAAAACTTGTAAGAATTTTGGAAAATATAAAGCTGTTCCTGTGCTTAATTAAGTATTACGTTCACGCGTTATCGTAGTTGGTTGAGCCACTATGCTGTAAGCCGGAAGGTCGCAGGTTTGATTCCCTATGAGTTCATTTGATTTCTTCAATTTACCTAATCCTTCCAGTAGCACTATAAACCTGGGGTCGACTGAGCCTTTAACAGAATGAGTACCAGGAATCTTCCTGGGGATAAAGGGCGGCCGGCCGGCGTGTAAGGCTGACAACCTCAACGCCATCTCTGAGCCCATTTTTATAAAATGTTGGAACCTCGACATTTCACAACCCTATGGAATTTCACGGCCTGTTGCAGGGATAGCTTTACCCTTTAGCTATGAAGGCAAATGGGGGAGTGGAGATGCAACTCCACGAATTCTCAACCTTGACTTTAGATGTATTGGAATGGTCAACTTCACACCCCAGACTTTCACGGAAGTAGTCCACCGGTACCCATGGAACAGGAGGCTGAAATGGCTTCAAAACTGGTTCGACGTTGTGAAGAAAAGATTCATATTTTGTGAGTAATAGATCCACGATTGCTTGGTCGTCCAGCCTGGCCACTATACCGGCTCGTATTCCCGGCTGCATATACGTGTATTTTCAGTCAATAGAGAGTTTATTCGTTCTACATATAATGTGTCATTAAAATACCGTTTAGAGGACAGGGTAACTTCCTTTTGTGTATATGTGTGATGACCTGGGAGGTGTGACGAATCCTTAAGGCAAAAAAGTTCAACCTTTGGCTTGTAGCATAGTGACTCAACGAACTACACCACTGCGTGTCCGACGAAGCCGTAAGAGTTAGCAAAATTTATTAAAATCCTTGCTTAAACAGGAATAGTATAACGATCATATAAACGAACATTGGTTAGCTACTGGCAACTCAAATACTTGCCTAACAGTTAAAATGTTTTAAAACAGATAATATTGCATGAGTACAGGCGCGCGGAGCCGTGTCAGATCGGGCTGTTCCCACGGTAGTGACGTCACATTGTCGATACCTGTTTCCTGTCCCTGCATCAAATGGTTGTAATGCTCAGGGCTGGCGCGCTGCTATTGAAATGAAAGCGGTCCGCGGGGGGTGGGGTGGGGGACAGCAGGGTATTTTGCTGGAAACGGGAAAGCGGGAGGAGCCGTGCATATTTTTGAATAGTTTACCGAATACGTGGCTCAAATACGAACGTGCTATGGTAAAGTGGAGGGTGCATAGAAGGGAAAGGGTGGGAAACAAAACTGCTGCTTATGAAAGGGTAGAATTAGGGTGGAGTTAGAATAACAGAAAGTATAGGCGGTGAAGGAATTATTGAGCAGAGATGATACATGTACCGCTTATATAACCTCCCAGTTACAGCGAGTTATTAAATTTTCAATGAAGTCCGTGAAATATTAGGCGGTTGAAATAGCAAAGAGAATCAATGAATTGTGTCTCAGAGAAGTTTTGGAAATTGTGAAGTTTGCGCTGAAATACCTGAGGAACAAAGTTGCGTTGACGTGAAAACACTGGACGTAACTCATGAATATTTAGTTAGAAAAGAACACCTAAAACTTTTTATGTCTAGTGAACATAAAAATGTGTTTCATCTCATCAAGAAGCGTGTCTAATTTTCCCAGGCCGAAACGGCTTAACAGTTCCTGCAGTAGATTCTAAAGGGTTCTGACGATGGTGGATGACACTCAGGATTACTGGGGTTTTGGACTTCTTCCATCGTCCGGGATTCTAGGTAATAGAGGACACTCTAGGTAATAGAGGGTACGGCGTTTCGGAAACTGGATCTGTTTCCGTCTGGTCCAGTGATCGAGATTTGCTCTTTCTAAGGGGCCCACCTAAAGACGGAAACAGATCCAGTTTCCGAAACGTCGTGCCCTCTATTACATAGTGTCCTATATTATCTAGAATCCCGGACGATGGAAGAAGTCCAAAACGCCGGTAATCCTGAGTTCGTACAGTCTCAGGTGTTGCCTTGTATATGAAAACGTAATTGACTTCCAGTTATCATTTTCATCTGACGTCGCCCTGTACGACTCCGTGTAGGGACAGAACTTCTCCATCCTCCTCTTTGATACTTATCGGCGGCTCTTTCTGGGAGATAATTCGGAGTGGTAAGCTGACTCCTGACCAAAAGCTAGCGGAAAGATTTAGTGGAGATTTACCTCCACTCGAATCATACACGTTCCTCTAGTTTTTTAACTTTTAAAAACTTAATTTAAAGTCCAGGTCACGTTATGACTGACGTGTATTCGGCCAGTCAGTCTTAGTATGAAGCCACATCTGGGGCTCAAGACCAGATAGTTGTTACTGCCAGACATTTGCGGTTTTGTCGATGTGGGTTGCCCTCTCTGACGAGAGGACGGGTCTGTCTCTATCATAGTATTTTTTAGTATTATTATTATTATTATTATTATTGGATGGGTTGGGTTTCACAATGCACAGCGACTAATAGTCTATTGTACGTCCCCCTTTGATACTCTACCAGTAGCCATACCCTGCCGGTACTGGTGCTCGATATCAGCCCCGTTCAGCCAGCGAGGCTGGCAGTGGTACCCGATAACTTCCCCATTTACCGGAGGCATTGAAAACTACTTGGGCGGGAAACTTTTTGCCTAATTTTGCTCAGAGGTCTCCTAGAGACATGAGGATCTTTTACGTGCCGTAAATCTACGACACAGGACCCACGGCTTAAAGTCCCTCCCGGAGGACTTAAAAATTCCACGACCTCCGCCGGGTTTGAACTCGCGTACCTTGAGTCATGAGGTGGGACCGTTACCCCTAGACTACCCCTAATGCATGTCATATATATTCCACGTGATCACATTTATCCAGAGTCCTGGTTCGTTGTGGTTTCATATAAATTACATAAAATTCTGTATTGGGATCCGTCGTAACACAACAACGAAACGGTGTAGGTCAGTATCACCTTAGCTACATGTTTCGGCTTTTAAGGCCGTCATCAGGCAAATGCATGGTTACTGCACTCACACACAATTGAACTGCATTTCATTGCGACAGTAGAGCTCGATGCTTGAAAACTGTTACACTATAATAATGCAAGGTATAGAAACACAATAAATTATAAAAATATTATAAAACGAAAGTTATACCATAAAATATGGTTAAAACTATTCATGTAATGCTTCATACTATGAAGTCAGTTGTTGAGATCTTGTTATATTCCAGCGGACATATAGCCGTATAGTCATGACTTGTACACGTATAGTTAACTGCTTGGGAGCCCGTGGTATTGGTGCAGTATTATTTGGTATATAATCTGGAAATTATGTGACAATAGTAGCCGTTAAATTTATTGTGATTAACTATTGATTTGATATTGATAATATGGTTGTACTGTTTAACCGGTGCCTCATTTTACATTGTATTTTGCTCGCTCTGGTTGGACATTATTATATCAATGCAATTTGAACAGTTAATAACTTTGCTTTCGTTACTGGCCACTTCATTTGCTTGAGGACGCACAACGCAGAGGAACAAGTTAAGGAGCTTAGTGAGGCAAATTGCGCATGCAAACATAGCAGACACCTGTACTTGTGGAATTATGTTGTGGGCTCCATTAGTCCATTACACAATTCCTAATTTAAACACGGGACAGTGTTCAACACTGTCGTTCTGCAGGTTTTTGTAGGTAACACAGAAACTTCAATCGACGCTACTTTGGAGGTTGTTCTAGAAGTAAATACAGAAACACTAAGTATATGTTGCTGGTTAGTCACTAGAATGCAGGGCAAAATCATGACATAAGAATATGTTACATATCCTTTGAAAATGTGGCACAGTTCAAATAATTGGAAATCAAAAGTAACAAATCAAAATTTGATTCAGGAGAAAATTAACAGGAGACTGAACTTTGGGTAAAATTTGCTACAGTTCAGTCCAGAAACTTCTGTCTTCTCATCTGCTGTCTAAAAACTTAAAAAATTAGAATATCTGAAGCTGAAGTTCTGCCTATGGTTTTGTACACTTGTGAAAATAGAGCTCTGGCATTAAGGGAAGAAAATAGGCTGAGGGTGTTTGAGAACAGGGTGTTGAGAAGAATGTTTGGGCCAAAGAGAGATGGAGTGACAGGAGGTTGGGAGTAGGCCGTTTCTTAACTTGTACTCTTCACCAAGCATAATTAGAACGATTATGTCAAAGAAGATGAGATAGGCAAGGCATGTAGCATAAATGTGGAGAAGAGGAGTGCATATAGGATATTGGTGGGAAAGCTGAAAAGAAGGAAAGCACTGGGAAGACCAAAACGTAGGTAGAGTGGATGATAATAAAATGAATCATAGAGAGACAGAATAGGGTAGTATGGACTAAATTGATCTGTCTTACGATATGAACTAGTGGAGGTCTCTTGTGAACACGGTAATAAATCTTCGGGTTCCCTAAAATGTTGAGAATTTTTTGATTGGCTGAGCGACTGGCAGCTTCTCAAGAAGGTCTCACCTCGTGAAGTTAGTTAGATGGCATAATATCGTCATAATAGCTCTTCCATTATCCAGATAGTTCAAAGAACATATTTCCGTTAAAGAGTCCATCTTCTCGGATATTTTACCGTATAGTCCGTTGCAAGTCAACGGACTTTCCGGAGGATCTTGCCATTTCCATCTTTACTGCCGGAGAACAAGCCACACTGCAAGACATTTTCACCCAGAAGATAGAACACTTTATATCCCCAAATCCTACGTATTTCCAATACATCGTTATTACTCGTATTTCAAATTAATGCTTGTCTCTTAAGCATATTGAATTTCGGTTCTCATTCGTGTTTATAACAGGTCACTTACTTGAATCTTAAATTATCCTTTATATGTATGCTGTTCTTCTGTTAAGAAATCACTGCTTCAGTGAATACGATTATTTGTATAGTGGAGTTATGTGATGTTGGTGAAGGTTTCAGTATGGCTACGCTACGTATATCTGGGATTTAGAGTAGACGTCTCCTTGCTCTTAATTAATTAAACAAGCCATGGAATCTTAAGGGTAGTGGAGATATAATTCCGCCGTTCTCACCCGTCGGTGAGCGGTCGGTTTCACGCCCCGTCCGCTCTGACCCCTAAGAAAAGCCGCCTGTGCTTGTCGAACGAGAGGCTAGTGGGACCCAAAGCCAGTTTAGAGGCCCCTGCCTGGAATGGGGCCTAAATACATTGGTTGTCCAATCCATAGCCTAGTCACAATTTCAACCGAGCTATTCCCGGTCTCTCTTGGTTGGAATCACACAAACTGATTGGGGCTGAGCCCGTCTTGAGAATCCGCTAGTCTCTCAGCCAATCAAGAATTTCTCAATATTTTATGGAACCCGAAGGTTCACTCCTCTTTTCACAACAGCTCTTCATTTTTTCCTATCCTAAGCCAGATAAATCCAGTCCATACCACCCTATTCTATCTAAGATCCTGTTTAAACTTTTAGGTTTTCCTAATGGTCTCTTTACTTCTGTCTTTCCCTCAAAAATCCTATATGAATACCTTTTATCTCCATGCGTGCTACATGCCCTGCACATCTCATCCCCCTTTACTTGATAATTCTAATTGTACTTGGCGAAGAATACAACAAGTTATGAACTTCAACATTATTCAGTTTTGTCCACCCTCCTGTCACTTCATCTCTCTTCGGTTCAATTTCTCAGCACCTTGTTTTCAAACACCCTCAGTCTAAGTTCCTCCCTTTATGCCAAAGACCAAGTTTCACACCCATACAAAACCACAGGCAAAAATTATTTGGAATCTACCAAATTAAAAAAAATATATATATCTGCATTTCATTGCTTAATTGGGGGCAGTCATTTAGAGGCTCATCAATTTCGGTTGAATATTGTGTCTCGGACAACGAACGCATGTAATTCGTATTACGTTACATGGACCGTAAACTCTTGATTTGTGTGTTCTATGAGAATTATGTATTTAGAGTTGTTTCAGTACCCAGATGACAACTGTGCGGCCAATCCCCGTGGTAATTATTGGTTAGTACACAGAGCGGACAGAGAAAATCACAGGGTAAACAAGTTTCATGCCACAGGTGTACTGCATGGAAAGCAGCACAAACCAATTCTCCAATTAATATTCTCCTGTAATTAGGCTGTATTAATATCATTATGTCGTTCATTGTTGTAAGCACATTTACCGGGAATTGATTCGGACATGACAGTTCCAGTTATACTATCATAGTCAATAGGTTCGTGGAC
Source organism: Cryptotermes secundus (assembly GCF_002891405.2). NCBI lineage: Eukaryota > Metazoa > Arthropoda > Insecta > Blattodea > Kalotermitidae > Cryptotermes > Cryptotermes secundus. The sequence goes on along the minus strand of NW_019739219.1, from coordinate 257,927 downwards.
TGGCCGCAAAGCGTCGTTGCAGTGCATTACAGCGGATAGGTTGAGGCACGATATGATGCCCTGTCACTTCATCTCTCGTCACAGCAAGAAGCAGTTGTGTGCAAACAGTGTAAGCTGAACTATGGCCTCTATTGTGAACTGCAGTTAAGTGAGAATGACGTAAAACGAAAATGTGGCAGTTTGAATAACGGGCAAACATCAAGTTCTGCCAGAAACTAGGCAAATCCCATAGCGAAACATTTGGCGTAGGAAGAATTGCTACACGACAACGCCCCTGCACATCGCTGTTCTTGTCCAAGAGGAACTGGCAAGGCAACAGGTCACCGTTTTGCCACACCCTCCATACTCACCTGATCTCGCACCTTGCGATTTCTTTCTCTTTCACCGCGTGAGAGCAAACCTACGTGGTCATAGATTTCAGTCGTCCGAGGAGGTGGTCATTGCCACAAGAGACGCCGTACGGGAATTTCCTGCCAATATGTTTCAGCAATGTTTTCGGCAGCTATATCAAAGTTAGCAGATTTGCATAGCGTCCAACGGCAACTACTTTGAGGGCAGGTGTGGATCTGTGTAAGTGAATGCGAATACCCTGTAACATGAAGCGATAAAACCACAGTCCACGAACTTAATAACTGTACCACATATTACTTGGCAGTGAGGGCCGCGCCATAGCTCAAGCGGTTAATCGCTGGCTTCCCACCGCGGCGGCCCGGGTCTGGTCAAGTGGGATTTGTGGTGGACAATATGGCGCTGGTGTAGGTTTTCTCCGAGTACTTCAGTTTCCCCTGCCAATCTTCATTCCACCAATTGCTCCACAATCACACTCACCTGTCATCTGGGGCTGGTACAATAGACCAGAAGTGACCGCAGTACAAGGGACTTAGTCCCACCCCACTAGCAATAAAAAAAGTAATACTTGGCAGTGAAGCATCTGTGTAAAAGAGGAAAGACGCTGTGAAGATTAAATCCGCAGCAGTGACATTTTTAAAGTAAGTCAAATTGGGGCACAAAAAGGAATAGGATTAGAAATGGTGAAGCGAAAAAAAAAATAGATATATATTCTGTAAAAAATAAAACAAAGGGATGTACAGCCCCGTGAAGAGTATGTGAAGGAATGGACGACACTAGAATTCCCGAATGATACTGACATACATCAAGAAGAAGAAGAAGAAGAAGAAGAAGGAGGAGGGGGGATATTGGCTGTCAAAGAAAGAATTGTGGACGTATAATCGCAACTAGAAGAGTCTAAATATCCTGCAGAATATGACGATGAAGTTAAATTCTGATGTCATTTACAAAAATCGAGGAGAAAACGAACTAATGTTTTTGTTTAGGCCTGTATTGTGTGCCACAAGCCCGTTCCATAATGTGTATTAAAATCGGAGTGCCAGTCTGCGCATGTAATAACAACGATCTTTGGGGCTTTATGTTATTTTAACGAAGTAGTGGAGAGTTCTTGAGCCGGTATAGCGACTGGCTACTGGCTGGACTGCCGAGGAGTCCATGTTAGAGTTCCGGAAGGGGAAAGCTTTTTCTTGTCTCCACGCCGTCCAGACGGGCTCTGGGTCTTCTCAGCCTCCTATCCAGCGGGTACCGGAGGCTCGTTCCCGGAGATAAAGCGGTAGGGACATCAAGATGATCAGTGATCTCCATCTGGTGCTGAGGTTAGGAGTTGTGGAGCTGTACATCCTCTCCCTGACGTGTCTTCTTGGTGTAGTGCTTGAGCACTCAAGCACAGGAACAACTTTACCTGTATATACTGGAAAATGCCTTACTAAAGGAACTTTGTGAATTGATGCTCGTTGTGACCAGCTCTGAATATTAATTACACCAGAAGTTCTTACTTCGGAGTTTTGGGTTTTGCACAAACCGAACTATAAAAAATATGTTGGAAGTTATTCATGTGCTTAATTAATTAAGTATTTAACCATGAAGATATGTCGGGGCGTAGATGTATAGCTCTACCATTCTTGACCTCGACACTAGATGGAGGTGAGTGCTAAACTCAGCGGTTAGTCTTTCCACCGCGGCGGCCCTGGTTCGATCCCGGGTCTGGTCAAGTGGGATTTGTGGTGGACAAAGTGGCGCTGGGGCAGGTTTTCTCCGAGTACTTCGGTTTCCCGTACCTATCTTCATCCCACTAATTGCTCCACAATCACCCTCACCTCTCATCTGGGGCTGGTACAATAGGCCAGAAGTGGCCGCAGTACAAGGGACTTAGTCCC